>NW_024499051.1:2830-181576 GCF_017590055.1 Onychostruthus taczanowskii | reverse complement strand
CTCCCTCCCTCCCTCCCTCGTCTTATTTATCTTTGCCCAAAACATTTTATCAAAAAGAGCATGCCACTGAGTTACATACAAAAAATCTGGGAAGTGCTGACTTGAAAATAAATTACCATCAATCACATTGGTCAATCAACCTTCCATTTACTAGGTTAAGGAATAAAACTTAAATTTTCAAACAGAAATTGGCCAGATCTTTTTTTTAAGTTCATGGGAAATCTCTGGGGAAATGAGCCAAAGCAGAATAAAGGACACCCAAAATGTCACACAGCTCTGAACAAACTACAGTACCACTTATAAAAGCGTTTGGGTCACTTAAACATCTGGTTATCTTAAGCAATTTGGAACAGGGTTCTTGGCACTCAGTAGGAATTGGAAACGCCAGATCACCTAATAGCTCTCTGTAAGTCCTTAAAGCAGAGTGTATCTATGCTTTATGTCACAGTAAGTGAGACAGCAAGAGAAATGATGAGTATGCCTCTGCACATGCTCTAGCTATACAATAGCCCATGCAGAAAGCAAGCTTTCATACTCATTTTACTCATACACACTGCCTTTTATCTGGAGGGTTGCCAAAGCACTGCAAAGGGATTATGAGGCCCTATACCAAAATCACTTTGCCCATCCCCGAAATGGAGCTACTTCTGGGGAGAGACCTGCTAACTTGTGCATCAAACACACATGGCAGCTTAGATGGGAGAAATAAAAGCTGTATGAAAGGATATTTTCCTGGTAACATGCCATTGTTTATGCAGGACATGGTGGTAGGTAGCCTTTCAATTAAAAGAAAACACAGCAGGGAGGACAAAACCCCCATTCTGTTAAGATGTGGCAGAGACCCACCAGCAACACCATCTGCTGAACCCCATGGTGGTTATAGTAATTGTGCAGGCTTTCCTTTCCCTTCTTTCCCTCTACTTTTTGCTTTCTCCCATTAGTATTCCCTTTTCCCAAGACCTACAACCCTTGTATTCCCAGTTTTACAGCCCTTTGTCAGCTCCATACTCTGCACCCACTTTCTGGAACACATAAACTACCTGATTTCCTGCTTCCCTTCTCATCACACCAATCTGATTCACTCCTAATCTGTGCTGTACCTCATCACTACTTTGCTTCAAGGTGCAGCTGGTCCACGAGTCCAATCCTAGGCAAAAAGGCCATACTTTTCCCCCTGCTTCCCATGGGATACTGAAGAGACACTATCCCTTTCAGCCCCTTCACCTAGCAAAGGAGTTCACCTGCCCAGTGGTACTGGCCCCTCTGATTTGCCAGAGGCACAGAAGTATACAACTAAGCCGGGAAGGATGAGGATTGCTGTAACCCAGCGTCAGTCCTGCCTGCCTGCAAGAAGAGAGGTGGTCATGCTTTACAAAGCCTCTTGACAATACAAAGTGGAAAGAGTCACAAGAATAAGGTTGTATCTCCACTTTCATTAAACACATTTCTTGAAAACCTTGGGCCACTGCTGCAGCCATGAAACCATGGAACTCAGCCCAGGCCATGTATTTCCCAGCTCTGCAAGCCCATACACAGCACACCATGGGCTGTGCCCTGCACAGACCACTAGCCTGGAACTCTGACATGACCATATCCATCTGCAACATGGTCACAATTTAAACCCACCTCTACCATGAGAACTACAAAGTCAATATATGGGACATAGGAAAGAAGAAGCTAAGAGATATTTTGCTGTCTGCCTTGCCACCAAGACCTCTGTGAAGAAAAGAGAGCTAATATAAGCCCCTCCTTCAATAGTTGAAAGTGAAGATCCAGTGGTTGGAATTTGGGAGTTGGCACACTTTTCAGTGGGAGGTAAATGGTAAGCTTTTAATTACATGAATAAGTTCCTTGGAACCTATTACGGTGGGAAATTCTCCATTTGTTGGAGTCTCTAACTGAAGAGCAAGTGCATTTCCAATTTGAAATTTCCGATTGAACACAATTTGTTGGGCGAAAGGCCAGAATCACTGCTTGAAATCTCTGGCTTTTGTAATAAAATGGATCAGACTAGGTAATCACAAGGGTTTACCGCAACCTAAAAATATTTTAATCTATCTATTCCAGAAAACAGCAGTGAAATAATGTTGTATACCTACAAAGTCCTGTTGCATGCAAGAGGTATATCTGAGTTTGTGTACCATAGCAATATTTGAGTTTCCTCAGCTTTGGGCTCACCATCTGAATATGAAACACTAAAGAAAAAAAAGAAAGGTAATAATCAACCTCCCTTTGTCAGATTGCCAAAGACTGCAAAATAGAGGCAGCACTCATTTTACAGAGATTATGTTAGACCCTCCCCTTAGTTTTTCTTATTGTGAGTAGCCCAATAATGAATTGGACCATGAAAGTCAAATGGAGAAGGGTGATACTTCATCCTGATTAAGTCTGACACCAAGAGAAGATGATACAGCCTGCCCTACAATAGTAAAACCACTGAAAAATTCCATCCCAAAAACCACATGTACCAAGCAGACAACATTCATTCTATCAGCAACTTTGATTAAACTAAGATCCCTGCAAAACACAGCTTATGATTTTCCTATTTGTGGAGTGGTTCAAAGATTTTAAGGCACAAACCTAACTTACTGACAAAGAAGAATGTAATGCCAAGACTTCTGAAAGATAAACATCTCCTTCAGATAATTGCCTGTGGTCAAATTAGTGCCCCAGAATCCAGAGTGGCTGTTTTAATGACTGGGTTGGTGCAAACTGACCCTGGTTTTGATTTGGGAAGATGCAAGTAGGGCTTTGCAAGATCCCAGTCCAAGGCAGCAAAAGGTGTGAGGAGAAACGAGCAAGGAAAACACCTTTGCCAATGGACACCCAGAAAGTCAAGGGATAGCAGGGCAATGCTTTGAAAAGTGACAGAGCAAATTAGACTAGGGAGATTTACTGCTAATTCCTCGGGGATGCCAGCAGAAGAGCATAGGCAGGGTAACATTTGCAGCATCAAGGCAGTAAGTGGACGAATTAAGGTAGTAGCCTGGCAATAGCACAGCCATAACTTAACAGGCTGCAGCACAGAGGATCATGACAAGCTGCCAGCACTGCAGGTGCAGGCTCAGAGTTTGCACCATGACATTAACTCACATGTAATCAAAGTCTTCCCATAAGAGAAATATCTCTTGCCCCATTCACAGAGTATTATTAATGGCTGCACATGAATCCTTTGATTATGTTAGTGTCCAGGTCTGAAAGAGCCCTAACTTGAATTGCTACTTTCTATAAGGTCCTTGAGTACTTTGTTAATTAGCATATAATTTAAAAAGTCAGTACCAACAGAAAGAGAGAAGCACATGCAAAGAACCTACTTGCAGACACAACCAAGCATCTCCAAAAAATAAAGAGGGGAGAGAAGAGAAAACAGCCAAAAACCTCAAATAAAGATTTAAAGTCTTATTTCTATTGATTAAAGATGAAAAAAGAAAAAAACATGACTAGGTCATCATTAAAAAGTGGATTCCTGTTGAAGCAAGGGTGTCCCCTGATGAAGGGGAAAGAATGATGAGGAGGACTCCGTCTTATTAGAAGGCTAATTAATTACTTAATTATACTATATTACATATATCTAGACTGAATCTGCCATGCACTCACTCTGCACACAACTGCACAGAACTGCACTCATCTCCTGACTCTCTCATGACTGTCAGCCGACAGTCCAGTACACACACATTCTTGGCCTTCATAGGCCAAGGAGACAAAATAACCTCACTCTGGGTAAACAATCTCCATATTGCATTCTACTTTGGCAGAACACAGGCACAGCAAGTGATAAGAATTGTGTTTTCCCTTTCTCTGAGGTTCAGAAAATGTGAAACCCAGAAATAGTCCTGGAAAGAATTGTGCCTTGCTTTTCTCTGTGAAGAGAAATGTGGCAACAGATTCCGGGGAGGGAAAATAAAAACATTCAGACCCAAAATTCAAAACACCACTGAAATCTGGAATCTGAAAAATGGAGAGGTCAAAGAGGATTCAGGTCTTGCCCTGGAAAAGCGTATTGTTACAGACAGAAAAAAAGTATAAAAAGGTGAATGTTTGCTGTTTCTTCTAAAACAGAGTATTTAAGAGACCTCTTAGAAGCAGGGTAGTGGGAAGTGTGGGATAGGATTTCACAGCTTTTGGCAGCTGTCTTCTGCCTTCTTTTCCCATTCACAGTGAGAACAGATTTCTTTCTAAAAGTATTGGCTAATTCCATTGGGAACAAGGATGCCTTAGGAGTAAAACACTGTTGAACTCCCATTTGCACCAGTTTTGCACCAAGGTATGTTCAGCTGACTTCACTGGCATCAGACTTCATCTGTACTGACCTAAAAACCCAAACAAAACAACACACCAAAAAACAGCCTTGTAAAATCTTTGCAAAAGGTAAGTTGATCTAATGATTGGGGATTTTTGTTTCTCAGTATGCAAGAAGAGGCAATCACTTGAGTAAGAATCCAAGGCATCTTCCAAGTCCTTATATCCCATAAAAACTGCCTCTCTCTGAGCCACTACACAATCTGATTTTCCCTTGCTCTAAAAAAAGTGCATTTCCATGCTTCACAAAAATCTCCCTTCAGCAGTCACAAGAGAATAGTCCACGAGTAAGGAAGGGTTGAAAATATTTCTAGATGAGCTCTCTTGTGGATAGCAATTGAGAAAAATCTATTACAGGATCCTAAATACAGGATACACAACATCAGTAAATTAACCATCCCACACAGAATTCAAAGGCCTTTCCATGTTCACATCAATTGGGTAAACACAAAGACTTAAGAAAAGAAGCAATACTTGCTGCTGGGTTTGAAGTGGGACTAATGATGACTAATGCACTTGTTATGGAGTATTCTTCAATTAATTCCCCTGGGAGGCAGTGAATCTTGTTATGTAATCTTGCACACGCATCCCCTAACTTGCACTTATTTTCCACAAGTATGTTAAGCACTTTCTTTGTCTAGAGGAAGCCAAAACATGTATGGTTTTCTGTCAGAAAGCCAAGGTATTTCCCTCAGAGGATGGCAGGCACTCTAGGAGGTGAAAAGCAAATTCAAATATAGCTATACTGAACAAATATGTCTAGAAGTCTGAAAATGGGGTGGATATAGAATTGGTCATCTCACAGTCACATCAAGACAGGGTGAGATGCTTTCCACCTGGAAGGAAAGCTGAGAGAGCAGATTTTCAGCTATACCAGGAATAAATAGTACTTTCAAAAAAATATTCCAACAATGATTTATGTTTTACAGTGTGATCACAAAAGAAAAAAAATTAAATGGTTAAATCATAAATATCATAAAATCATAAATCTTTGAGAGGAAAGTACTGTTCAGGCAGAATATTCTCTGAAGAGATCTTGGAAATCGTTACAGTTCATTCGATAATATAATGCCTAATAATAGTTTCCTCTTCCCTCATGCTCCCTTCAGTTGAAGTGATTCATGATGAATTCATACTACATGAATTCACCAACAATCTCTAAATAATAGTCAAAGATGTTAGTACTGTTTATTGTTCTGGCTCAAGTGCAAGAAGGACCTAATAACATAAATAATAAATATGCCAATATTTCATAAGGACAGTTCTCTGCAGAAATATATATATATATAGGTGAAAAATATTGAAACCAGACAGGGAAAAGGCTGTTAATAATCAAACATCAGAGATAAAAAATTGTATTGTGGAGAAATTACTATTTATTGCAGTTGCATGTAGTGACATTTGAAAGGTAATATATATATAGCTTTAGGCATATAGTTTTCATCTTGTATCAAATTTTAGTCAAGCAAGACCAGGAAATTCACTGAATGCTGTTACCATTTGAGCAGGTAATGACAGGTTTGATCAGATATGGGCAAATCAAATACAAACGTCACATAATTGGTGAAAAATTATTACCACTGCTTACCTTATAGATAAAGTGAAGCTGTTTAAAACTGGAAGGATTCTAAGGCCATACCTGCATATTACCCAAGAGCATGAACAGTTATTAGCTCTGATTTTGCTTGTTCCTGATGTGTGATTTTTCCTGTGAGCAGGATTTTGGTTAGCTGGAAAATATCTGCCCTGTAAACTTTTCCTTGCAGAAGTCCATCTGTAAAATGATTGAGATCTATAGTTCTAGTTGAGAGTTCCACTCTAAAGAAATACCAAATTGCCTTGATGTTGGCTGGTGCTGAAAACTAGGAAGACTGCAAGAGTGGCAAGTCCCATGTTATCAGACTTCAGTAGTTTGGCTGTGACATTTAGGCCACCCTTGCTTGTGTTTAGAGAGCCAAGGAAACCTCCACCATATTTCTCTCCTCCTTCAGTGAGCTACCAAGGCAGAGAGTCAAGAGGGATGAAAGTAGCCCTGGAGCCCAGGCATCCAGCCATGTTTCATCCTATACAGGCATTTGGGATCCAGCTCTTCACCCACAACAACCCCACAGAGCTTCTGCTCTGGATCTATGCTCAAACTCCTCTTAACATTTGGAACAGGCAGTGTTTCAGACTGGCACTCTTTTCCTACCGGCTTTTGCTTTATTAATAAGAATAACCATGCACTCAAGCATAAGCAGAATGTCTGTGCATGTGACAGAGTAGGATCTAAACACTCCTAGACTCTAAGGATAAGAAAGTTTATAAAAACAGTGCATAAAGACAAGAAAAACATGAATTCTAAATGCCCACAAAAAAAAAAAATAACCACAGAGGTAAATTCAAATTCCTTTTTTTTTTTTTTTTTTTTTTGCAGTACAGCACAAAATAAAGAGGAACCCCTCACTCGTTTTCTTCATTAAGATCAATCAAAACCTGTGCTTAAAAGACCTTGAGTATTTAATGCAGAAATGAGATACTCATTAAAAGTTTGTTCTTTGAAAACTCTCACTCTGTAAAGGGAATTCAATCTGGTTCTCTTTAGATCCCTACTTTAAAGGGCCTTATGGTGGGTTTCTCATAAGCAACCTCTTAACCATTTCAGCTTGCTGAAAGTATAATGTGGAAAAAAGTGCATTTATTTGAAAAACAAATCTTGAAAGTTTAGCCATTAGCCTCAACAACAATAAAATCTTCTGGTTCAGTCTGGAGTCTCTCAGGGGTAAATGTACAGGTGCTAAGTGCTGAGCAGCTGCAGCAAATGATGAATGTAGGGAATGGTATGAAGTTTAAAAAACAAGATGACCAAATGAGATACATTTTACAATCAAAGCCCAAGCTTATGTTAAAAATTAGAATGCCTTTATAGATGCTTTTGTTTTTCCCCTGAGCCTTCTAAAATCAGTATAGCAGCTAATGCAGAGCTAACAGTCAAAGTATTGAGTACTTCTGGCAAGTTCTGGCTCAGTGAAAAGCTGAAGCAGAAAACATTTGTGGATTATTATTATTTTTAATGTGTGTGGTAAAATGAAAGAAACAAGATTAATGCTCATACCTTACTCATTTACATAAAAGTCTCTTCATCCTAGTCCAACAGCTCTAAGAAACTACACAGTGAGTGTGAAGAAAATTTGCACTTTTTCCTAACAGCTCCCTTTTTGGCTCCCTTGATAGTGAAGTAGAAAGAAGTAAGGCTAAACACAGAGGAAGTTTTTGGGTCCATTCTTGGGTTGGCAGTACCTGTTCTAAAGCTAGACAATCAAGTTAAAAGCACAAAGTCATATCTTATATTAGAGACCTTACAGATACTATCATGGTCTTGTGAGACTATAGATAATTGCGAGATCTCCAATTCCTATTCTTTTCAGAATATTTTTTTCCTCTGATCCTTCCAATTTTTTCATCCCTTCTCCTTTATTTGTTGTCTACAATTCTTCTTTTCTCTATGAAATCTGACAGTCACCTAAGACACAAAACAGAGCTCCTATTTCTGCTTTTCTGCAGGCCTCTACCAAAGGTATGAAACGGGCTTCGCAAGTACTAGGTCCCTCTCTCTGCTCTGTGGGAATGCAAATAATGGGGTTTTGAGTACATGGCATTGAGTTTTTAAAACAGTGACTTCTATGAGCATGGAAGGTCATTCCAGCTCAGGAACTCCAGTCAAACCACTGTGCCATGTTCCAAAGAGATGCATCGAAAGGGAGTTCCAACAGACACAAACACTTTCAAATCCCTTGCCTCCACTCCCTTGTCTCCCAGTGTGCCTGAAGAATATTGGTATTGGAAACAAAAACATCCTATTCTTGTTTTGAGCAACAGCCTTTTGGAACATTTCCTTTAACAAGACCTGCAGAACCCAACTGAGCATCCAGTTCCACTGACAAGGAGAGAAAACATCTCCCCTGATCTTTTTAGCAGTCACTGGATCCCTTCACCAAGAGATACTTGTAGCTGCTGACTGAGGGAGGAGAGCCCAGATCACTGATAACATCTGCATGTTCAAACTATGGATGCCATTCCAGTAATTCAATGAACAGAGTGCTTCATGGCAAATTCTGGTTTCAGAAGTAAAAGAAATGAGGTTAACTTTAAGAGCACATCCTGACTATGCCTGCACTTGGTAAAGTCCCAACTTCAAAGGGTAAACTCCCTTAGAGGACACAGAAAAGGAGGGTGAACTGGATACAGAATGATCACAGGAAGCAACATTCGCAAGCAACATGAAACAAACACTGTGTTCTGGAGTTAACGTAGGGGTCTATTATAGGCAATCCAGCCAGGATGATGACCCCAACAAATGTTTCCATAAGGAAGCAAGGAACACTTTCAAAGAAAGTGCCCTTGTCCTCAGGGAGGAATGCAACTTGCTGGATGTTAACTGGCAATACCAACCAGCTCTACAGACTGGTCTAGGAGATTCCCCAAAATAGCTAGGGGGAAAACTGCTTTACACAGAACTTGGATTAGTGCGTCCACTGCAAAGCCACCCCCTTGCAAATTCACACTCAAGAGGAAGGAAGCACCCAAGATTTATAAATGCTCCTGATTGAAAGGAACAACAAAAGTCACAGGCTCTGCTAAAACTCACCAAGTTTTATAAGTAACTTACATACTTGGCATGAAAATGGCTATGGTAAACCCTATCTTACTTACCCTATCTACAAGTGGCAGGGGGTTTGGGAGAAAGGGGTAGGGGGAAAAGGAAGGGAGAAAAGAAGGGATAAGTTAAAGAGATAGAGTGAGAGAAAGAAAGAGAGACAGAGAAAAGAGAGAGAGAGAGAGAAAGAGATCAGCAGTTGTGGCTTCAGAGTTGATCCAGCCAATAGGGATCTATATCCTTATTCATTGAGGTTCGAGCCTCAATCCTGCTGATGGGAATGTCCATCCTGGTTTCAGTCTTGCTCCAGAGGATATGGATGTCATTCCTGGTTCCAGTGTTGATCCACATGATGGAATGTCTTTCCTGGTTCTGGTGTTGGGGTCCAGGTTTCTGGGAGCACTGCCCAGGTTTGAGGGGGGTCCTTTGTAGAGAGAGGGTTCACTGCCCTGAAGACAAGTTTCTTGCTTTCTATGCAAATTTTTGGTCATGCGCAGGCCATTCTTTCAGACATTCCTGGATATGGGTCAGAAAAGCCAGGGCTCTTGGATGGTCTTGATTCTGCCCTCTAGTCCACGTTGACTTATTGGCTTCATTGCTACCTTTTCGCTGTCCTCTCTTGTGCTTATTTCCAGGGACTAGAACAAGGACGTTTGCCCTAGAAAAGTGCTGTCCTCTGTCCGCATGGCTGTCTTCTCCAACAACTTCTTCTTTCTCATGTCCAATTACTAGAAGCTGGGTTACTGCCAACAGCTCTTGTGTAGTTTTTACCAAAGGTCCTTGGCTGACTCCACAGCCATCTGGCTAAGGGGTTTTGGGACACATACACTAGCCTCCTATGAAATAAATGTCATTTCGTGCCTTATCACAACAGAGAGTGATGATGCAGCTTTGTCCACTGGTCTGCAGGCAGAGCTGGGGACTGCGTCCTCATGAGAGATTAGCAGATTCTGCCTTTTCAGTACAACACTTCGGGTCCTCTCCCTAGTTAACATCTTTTCAGGTTAGGGTGAGAAGCAAAAAGGATGCAAGCAGGCACTGGACTACGCGCCCATCCTCAGACATCACCTAGGTCCCTTAATTCTATGTTGGCTCGTTGTTTTTAGGGGTTTTCCTGGAAAATTGTAAGATTTGGTGCAATGCATTTCTCATCTGCATACTAGCTCTGATGCCACTCCCATGCCCTGCTGCTGCAGGGTCCCAGTGTTGCTCCCTGGTAAGCACCAGGGGGACAATGGCTAATCAGCAACCATTAACAGGTAATTGAAGAAGAACTCTTAAAAATGAAGCTAACTTAAGAGCAACTGGTCCAACCAGTTTTAACTCTGCAACCTTAAAAAAAATAGATAACTTTTTATTCATAACATCCTATATTCTGGGATTCTCTGCCTTTGTTTCTCCCATGGGATGCTGACCAGGCTCAGGGTGAGCCAGCATATCTGGGACCCAGTCTGGTGCTGGCAGTGGGGCACTAATCCTCAGGATGTCCCCCCATGCAGGCACACCAGCACAGCCTGCTCAGGGCCTGAAGTGGGAAGGATGTTCCCCACAGCCTGTGGCTCACTGAGGCCATGGGCTTCCATGGGCTGAGCGAGGCCTGGACTGGCACTCTGCCCAAGATCTGTGCCTCCTGAGGGGCAGGCAAAGGAAGCCCCTCCTCCTCAGGACTACTCAGGCTTTGGTCTTTGTCCTCTTTCACTTGGCACTGGTCTTGATCTCTCTTGTCTTCCTACTGGGACAGTTCTTTGCCACTGTCATCTTCTGCTTGAGACGGGTCTTGGGCTCTGTCAACTTGCCTTTGGGACAGTTCTTGATCGAGCGAGTCTTTCCACTCTTCCATGGCCAAGGCTCCCACCTCAGCTGCTGGTGCTGACAGGACTGACCCTGCCACTGCCCCTATCTGCTGCCTGCTAAGGCCATGGGCTTCTGGCCAGCTGGGCAAAGGCCTGCTTGGGCTGCAGGGGCTGTACAGGGCAGCTGCCTGGCTCTCTGCCCCTGCAGCTCTCACCTGCTTGCCAAAGGCA
Source organism: Onychostruthus taczanowskii (assembly GCF_017590055.1). Taxonomy (NCBI): domain Eukaryota; kingdom Metazoa; phylum Chordata; class Aves; order Passeriformes; family Passeridae; genus Onychostruthus; species Onychostruthus taczanowskii. The sequence continues at coordinate 170,617 of NW_024499051.1, read as the reverse complement.
GGAGAAGCTGCCATGGCCTCTTGTGCCTCAGGAGCTCTGGGCACAGCAGCACCTGCAGGTGCTAAGCCCATGGCACTGGCTGTGGCAGGAGCTGTGCTGGGCAGGTCAGCCACTGCCTCTGCTGCTGCCTCAGGGCCCAAAGTGCTGACTGTCTCAGGGTACCTCCTGGGCAGCAGTGTCAGGGTCCCACTTGTTTATCAGCCCCAAGGGGTTATCCCAGAGGTTGTAGCTGATATCCTTATTTCCTTGAGACAGCTCTCTGTCATTGCTTTCATTCCCCTGGCAGAGCTCTTGAGGTCTGTTATTTTGCCCCTGTTTCTCCCTCTGGGCCAAAGCTTCACATTGGTTTTAGAAGTTTCTTTTCAGCCAGTTCAGTACCCTCTTATGACAAGGGATTTCCTCCAGTTTTTGACAGCACACATTTCCACACACCCTGTGGTGTCATAATGGCCTCCATGCTGATGTGGTCCTGCACCACCAGTGGACCTTGGAATGAGTCTCTGTCACAAAGGACCATACCCAGCACTCCCAGCACAGCTGAATCACCTGGAGCTGCTTTGATCTGTCTGTGCCTACAGGACACAGCACCTGGACTTCTAGACTTGTAGGCCCTGCCATGCCCAGGCTCCTGTGAGGCTCTCAACACAGTCCCACAAAACATCTCCAGATTGGAGAACCCTGGCTTTGAAGGCTGGGCTATTTGGTGCATGAGGTGTTGCTCAGATGGATGCAGACAGAGGGCTCTGGTCAGTGGCTCCATGTCCAGGTGGAGATGGGGGGTGTCTTGCAGGACTCTGCCATGGAACTGGAGCTGTTCAATGTCTTTCTCAATGACACAGCAAGTGGAATCAAGCATACCCCCAGCACCTCTACAACTGACAGAAACTGAGCTGGACAAGTGACACAAGCAAAGGAAGGAACCATTCAGAGGGACCTGGGCAAGCTTGAGAAGTGGGACTACAAGAACACAGTGAGGTTCAACAAGTCCAAGGGCCTGCCCTCAGGACAGGGCAATTCAAGAATCACCAAGCTTTTCAGATTTTCCAGTCCAACTGTTAACCCAGCACCACCACAATCACCCCTAACACATATCCCTAAGTGCGACACCCAGAGTCCTCAGAGTTTGCATTTTTTCATGACCAACCTTTCCCTCGCCAGAAGGATCTTTAGTGTTAGTCACTTTCTTAGCCTGTAAATAAGAAATCATCAGATTCAAGTAAGTGTATCTATGCTGGTGCAGTATTAGCCACAAAGTCATGCAGAAATTATCTGGCTTCCTGACCTGAAAATTTGCAGATGTAAACATTATATTATCACAATTTAAAGTCCAACTAGTGAGTCAGTCTATCCACCCATGCAGAAGCCCTCCATGTAGAACTCAGTAGGTGGCTGCATGGCAGCTCAGAGACCCCTCTCCCTCTGCACTGCCCTCTAGGTTTGCCTATAGGCTGCTTTGCTCAGCTCATGCTGCTGGAAATGAGAAAAGGCTCCTCAGCAGTCTTCTGAGTTACACAGCTTTTTTTGACTGGAACCATAATGCAGGGCCACGGCTTTGGGCAGAACAGTGTAGCATGTGTGGGAGAGCAAGGAGCTCTGCCACAGCACCAGGTGGGTAAAAGGAGAATCCTGTACTTGGATGTGCTGTGAGAATAGAAAGCAGCTCAAGAATAAGCCATAATGTCTTATAAGAAAATCAAGCTGAGAGATGAGTCCTAGATGTCTCTTGAGGCAGAGCAACTTTTTTGTCTATTTGTTGAATAACATCCCACAGTAGCACAAAGGGGAAACCTCATACCTTTTCCCTCTATTCAAACAGCTGCCTGTATTACCTACATGTCAGACTCACCCTGAAATTTCCTCTAAGCTGTGTGTGGCCCCTGGCAACACCACAACATGGTACAGTTGACAGAAGTGGTCCTTCCAGAGAAGCAGGAACCAGGCCAGTCTTGAAGCAAAAAACATGTATTAAAAACATCAGTCTTCTTTTAAACGTGATCAATCTAAATGTACATATTGGACCAGACATTACCAATGTTTTGCTTTTCTTTTTCTTTTAAGAAAAAGCAGTTAAAAAAAATTAAGCAGTTCATGTAATGAATTAGTGATTTTCTCTTCCATCATTAAGTAATTTCTAGAAAAAAATATTCCAAGGCCAACTGTATATTTATCATTTTCAGTGAAAAATAAATCCCATACCAGGTCTTCCATCCTAGGCTTCCCAAACTCTTGCATACACTTTATAAACACTATTAATCATGCAGAACCTGTCAGCAGTGTTAGCAGAGCACATAATGTATTTGGAACATTTGCAGCATAACAGCTTTGAATGTAAAGGTCACCATCTCCACATTAACTCCATCAAAATAATTGGGTAATTTTCCTTTAAAAACACACAATACAGTTTCTCCCGGAGATCCCATGTGGCAGCTGACTCTGACATCTGTGAAAGAAAGCATGGAGCTGCATATATAGTATCACAAAGCTGCATGGAGGATCAAAAGAATATATTTGCTTACGTTAGCTCCAAAAAGAGGAATGTCAAACTCAGGAGTTACACCAATGCATCCAAATCAAGCCCATGCAAGCGAAGCATTTTTTGCAGGAATGATACAGCCCTTCTCCATTGGTGAGTGTGATCCAGCTGGTGTTCAGAGTGCCTGAGGAGTTACTGTGCCTGAATAAAGCTCCCTCCCTTTCTCCTGCTGGGAGCGACTGTGGATGTCCTCCACTGGGCATGGGAGCTGACCTCCTCTGAAGGCATGCCAGCACCACTAATCAGCTGGTGGGGAAGCTGTCAGCATGTCCTCCTCGTCTCTCCTGCAGCCCCTTCAGCTCTGCCTGTCCTATGACCCAGGGCCGCACCTCAGCCTTGTGCTTCTCTCTACAAAATCTTACCTCTGACTAAGCTGATGGTCAGCCACAGACACACAGCCCTTTCATAATTAGAACAGTAAGGGATGGAGGACAAAAAGAAGGGGTCATCTGTGTCATCCACCCTTGCTGGCATAAATCTCTGTCCTGGTCCTTCTGGACACATTATTGCTGATAGTGGGCTCCTTGGCCACCTGGGCACATGCTGGCACATGTTCAGCCACTGTCAACCAGCACCCCCATATCCCTTTCCACTAGGCAGCTTTCCAGGCGCTCTGGCCCCAGCCTGTAGCACTGCAGGGGGTTATTGTGGCAGATTTGCAGACAGAAGCATGCAAAGATCACCTGACAAAGTGAGTGACACCACAAATGAAGAAACAGACAAGCACTTTTACCTAACAGCTAAGGTCACTACTGCAAACATCAAGATTTCTGCAAATAAGATGAACAGGGAGCCAGAGGCCTCAGAGTACTGCAGAATTCTACTTGTCTGAAGATATAAGTGCTTGATGAAGTTATCCATATAAGAGACATTATTTTGTGTAGTCAATTATCAGTACAACAAATGAATTCCAGCCAGTGAACCAGTTTTGAACTTTCCCAGATTTGTTACCCTGGAGACTGGAAGATGACTCTTAGGCCCTCCTACAGAAAAGAATTTTCCTGTGCTAGTTGCTACATGCAGTGGTGTGAACCCTGGTATCTCCTTCAGAATCAGACATCCATCTTCCTCTAGCTTTAAAACAACTCCTTTCACAATGACATTTGAGGCCAAATGTCAACATGCAACACGCACCCCTTGGAGCCAAGTTAGGACATGTGTTACCATGGGCTGGAGCCATAGAGAAATATATCTTCCACTGTTTGTGCTCTGAACTGAGAGTTTTATGATACTGGGAATATAAACCTGTCTGAATGAGCTGATGTTAGAGAGTCAAAACATCTAGCCCATCAGGATGACCAGCGCTACTGATAGAATCTTCATGGAATTATAAGTTATAAAATCCCTTAAATCTGTCCAAATAGTGGACTGGAAAATTCATCAAGTCTGTTGTACCCAAGGAAAAATCCAGAAATAGATTCTTTCATCATCTCTGAATTCTCATCCAAAGGAAAAGTGGTGGTTTTGAATTTCCTGGTGTCCTCATCCCCAGATAAGATCACCACGTCCTCGTTGGTGCTGCTATTTTTCCCTTCCTAGCAACGGGCTTGGCCAAGTAGCTCTTGTGCTGACCTTACATGGCAGGGTGGGAGAAAAAGTGCTTTAGTTCACAGACATTTGATTCATTGTTGCCATTTTTAATGAGTGCTAATAGCTTAGATTTTGCAGAGGAAATAGCTGCCTAGTATAACTGGCCTTTGGCCACCAGTTTGTTTTCAAACAGTGTTGGCTTGCTTTGACCATTAGCCAAATACAAATGCCAGTTTGAGGGAGGGATGAGGCTCTGCATTTCACTGTTCAAATCTTGTATGGTCCATAGACCACTCTTAGGCCATAAAACTATACCTTACAAAGAGACCCAGACAAGGCAACAAGTGCATGATCCAACATAGTGAGAAGGAGATAGGGAGAGTGACATATTCAGGAGATTTCCTTCATAATATCAGACCACAGCTGCTGCTTACCCTACCAAAGTCACAGCAAAGGGCTTACATTTGGCCTTCCTGGCAGGCTCAACTGAGAACTAATACAAAGCCAAGCCACTGAGCACAAAATCCTGGGCCCACGAAAGGAAATGGCAACCACTCCCTCACAACATCCAGCCTCAGAGGGAGTTCAGCTTCAGGATCTCTCATTAGCTCAGCAAATTACTACAAACCAGGATGTCTCACTACCTTTCTCAGGTTTTCAGCCTGCAGAGAAGCAGCACATTTCCACCCCTTTGTGAATTGCTCAGAGGTGAAGGGCTCAAAAACCTGGCTGAGCACTGATGACTCCTGTTGTGCTCCTCTTGCCAAAGCAGAAAGGAGAATGCTGAAGCTGGGACTGCACAACAAGCTAGCACTTTGAATAAATATGATAAAAGCCGACCCAGCAATCAGTAAACAGTGATATAATTAGCAAATGTTTTTCTATTTACTTCCTTTAATATGCAATAGGGGGAAATGAAATAAAATGTCAAGGACTTCATCAAACAGATGGTTCTGCACTTACTATTTTTCTCCGCTGTATTGTTTGCGTCAACTAAAGAAGAAACTCCTTTACGAAGTGTGACTCATGGATTCCTGGGAAGCTGCATTCTCAGCAGGGGGAGGACAGCAGGGAAGGACAGGAGAGGGGAGGGAAGAGGACTCAACTCATGAGCTTTTATTAGGAGCATTATTATGTCTCATTAATTAATCTGAGTGCCGCTTTAGTGACGTCTCAGTCTCATTTCACAGGAAAAAATTACTCTGGATTGCCAAGTTAAATAGACAATTACAGGAAGACCAAATTATGCCTACATTGCATTCCCTCAGGGCACCAGGCCAAGTTCATGTCAAATCCATAATAATTAGACTACCCTCACTAAAAACAGCTCCTGTGAACATACGTCATGAACCATTTGTAATCTACAAGGAGGATGTATTGATCTTCCTTGGGCTTCCTTTCTCATAAACTCATAATAGCAAAGACAGGATTTTTAAAACATCTTACTCTCTGCAGTACATATGCAGAGCATAAGCTGTGTTAACTCCAATAAAGCCTAATTAAAGTATAACCATTAGCTGTTTAATTTCCTTTTCCTATTCCAAGAGGCAGCTGCTTAGAGAACAGGAGGAGAAGCTTAGTACATTTCAGAGGAGGAATGTAAAGAAAAAACCCTTGTATTTTCCCTGAAGATCGACATAAAGGTAAACCCAAGAAAGGTCTCTCTTTACCCGGTGAAAAAAAACCCACCAACTTTCCAGATCTGCTTGGACTGCAGAATAGCTAGGAGATCCCTATGAAAAAAAAGGATGTGAACAAATGTGTCAAAGAAAATGCAATGCCCTTAAAAAACTACTCACACCTTTGGATCTCACTATCAGAATTCCTTCTCCCACTTGCAACCCTCAGCTCATGGTCTATTCTTTCTCTCTTCCCCTCATGTGCAGGTCTGTCCTTTTCCCCTAGTCCCCACCTGATGACTCCCAGCTGGAGGGGGCCACATTGTTCCCAGTCCTTGTACATTCCCTTATCAGTCTCCTCCACTCTGGTGTTTTGGAGCCCCTTTTCAAGCACAAGTTACTCAGGACAGTGAGTGCCAGTGGCTCAAGAAAAAACTGGTGCTGATTGAACCAGAGCACCAAGAGCCTGGCACAACCATGACAGTGCAAATCTTCCTTTTTCCTTGCAGTCCCAATTTTTCTCAGCACTTCTCTCAGGCCAGTTGCAATCTTTTGTTTTTGTTGTTGTTCCCCAGCTTAGAGTTCATGTATGATCTGGATGACAGTGCACCCCACTCATCTACCCTGAGCACCTGCCCACTGCAGGAGATCTGGGTCACAGTCCCTCCTCTGGCATGCCTCTCCTTGTCAGAGGAGGCATAGCCTATCATTCTCTTTGCCAAAAAGGTGGAGGTAAGCTGAACTCCATGTGGCTCTGTCCCCATCCAGACCTGGCAGGTCACCACCCCCACCAGCCTGGCCACCACCGACAGTGGCAGGTAAAGTCATCTGCAACACAAATCCCAGCAGTTTTCAACTCAGAAATAACACTTTCCTCCTCCCTCAGCTGCAGCTACGTATCACTAAGCACACCAGAGACTCTTCCCTTCTGCTCCACACTCTGATATTCACACACATATTTCTTGTTCCATGCTCCTGTCACCTCCCTTCCCCCACCCAAGGGTTTGTTTTGTATTTTAGGTTTCTTGGTTTTTTTTCGATAAAACAGTGAGGTGAACTTAACTGCATGGAGAGCACCCAAAGAACAGCCACATGTGAATGGGCCTGCCAGCCTGGTGTAAATTTTAGTATGGTGGTGCACATCCCTTCCATTGTTCTTGGTAAGCAAGGGTGACGCCATTGCCACATGGTTCACGCTGGTCACAACTGGTAATACAAAAAACAACAATTGGCCTCTTCAAAATGCCTTCCAAACTATTGTGGAGATCCTGGAAGGGGCTTTGTTTTCTCCTTCTTGCCTTAATGCTGTACAAATGAGCAATAAGTGTTATTAAATCTCTGTTACTTCCTCAGGCAGTAACGCTCTTTCCCTTTTTCTCTCTACTGTCCCAGTTTACGATTTTTCATGATCCAAGCCAACCTATTCAAGTGACAAAGCAGATTGCTCTGCAGCATGGCCTCCAGCCAAGACTGTGACCTTTTTAACAGTGAGGTGAAATGGCAACATTTTGATTATCATGATGCTTTTGTTTTGAAGCCAGAAAATTTTTTTTCGTTCTTTAACAACCAAGGAACTTTTTACTTTACCAGAGGTTGCTTGGTCTAGAGAAGCAAGTTTCCAAAATTGTCCAAAACCAGAGATAAGTTATTTCATGTTTATCTCTGGCATTTATTAAATCTTTTGTCAATTTCTCACAATTGTGTTAATATTTCCTTTTAAAAACTACTGTTGGATTTTTAAGTAACACTGCTGAGAAATGGAGGAAGGCCCTCAGCACTTTATGCCATGTCGTTAGATGCATGAAGCCTGCTTTCTTATTATTTTTAAAATTTGAAAATTCATTAAAAAGAGAAAATCCAAAGGAAAAATGAAAACTCCAAACACAGCCTTTGTGGTGGAGGCTGCTCTGCAAAGGGCTGCAAACTGATAAAGGCTTTCCTGTTCTGAAATAGCAATAGGAAGAGGTGGAAATATCAGATTCTTGTTTGGTTCTCAGCTCCAGCTCCAAACAAAGGCAGCCTGAATCATGTTGCACTCTCCTTTGCTAACTTTTATAAATTTAACCTTGGTTTTTTACTTCTTAGTTTTTTTGTTTTTTTTTTTTAATAAAGTCCCGCCATTCTGCAGCCAGTTCCCTGCAAAATAACTGAAGGGTCATCAGTGAAAGACTTCCAACAGTAAGGAATTTTGAGGCAAGAAGAGAATCTGCATGTAGGATGGAGCTCTGCCTATCGATTGCTAATGCAAATATTAATTTGCAATCATCCTTTGAAAAGATTTCATCTAATACTGAGATCCACAGAAGAAGAGAGGATCACAGGATACAAATGCTCAAAATGCTGACTTTCAATCTGTAAAGTCAGACTCTTCTTTTTTATACCAACAAATAAAACAAATCTTTGTTTTGTCTTCAGAATCCGCCGAAGGATTCTGTACATATCTTGCAAAAACTTTACAGAGGATGGAAAATCTAGAGCAGTTAGGGCAGCAATAGTTTCTTTCAGCCTAGGGCTATCCTTCTCTTGGCCTCCTCCTCCAGAGAGATTTGGAAGTGAGGAAGAAAGGTTTGTGAGTTTAGGAAGGTGCATGTTACCTGTTTTATCCATTTCTTAAGGCATTTACACTGTTTACTAATGAAGGTGTAGACAAATGCACCAAGTCCTCACTCTCTAGGAAGGTAAAGCCCACCTTGCACAACTTTATGTGAAATAGAAGAGCTCTTTTTCTGCAAGTGTGGACCTCTGTCTCATCTTCTATTCTGGTCAAATAACCATGGGTTCCTCCTTTATTTACTATGTCCTGCCCAGTGGAGAAGGGATTTGTAAGGAGGGTGTTGCCAAGCTTCCCGAGTCAACTGTGTAATCTGTTGGTGAATGTTTACTCCAAATGGTCTTCCCTCTTTTTATGGTCCCTCTGCCACTGAGTGGCTCGGGAGAAGGTGTTTACAGGCAGAGGTGCTGCAGCAATTCACCTCCTCTGGTAGTGTTAGGGAATTGTAAAAGTCATCAAGTAACATCTCACTTCTCCAAGGCAGGAGATGTCACAGAGCATGATGAAGATGCTGTCTGGTGCATACTCCTCCAGCAGGCCAGGAAGAACATCTGTCACCAATATTTCTGCTTCAGCTCCATCTGCACCTGGTTGCTCTTTCTGCAAGTTCCTGTGATATTTTTCTTCCATATACCGAGACACCCCGCTGTGAGTTTGTTATCTTACACGGATTGCCATGGAAAAAGTGTTTGTCCAACAGATACAAGAAAAAGCAGAGAAATTATCACCAAGTAACAACACTTCTTCCAGAACAGAAAACATACGCTTTTGTGGTTCCCAAGATATTCTACATATTGTGTGTGTTGATGTTTTCTCTTTTATAAGGGTACAGCAGGAAAGGCTCAACTTCTGGCCCATTAGAAAGAGCCGTGGCAGCATGTTTCAGGGTGGTAGAATAGCATGAATACACATTTGTTCCAAATGCTGTCAAACAAATCTTAGTACTGAGGACAGGAACGAACCACACTGCAAATAAATTGAAAACGGAATCTGTAAGAAGACATCAGTCAGGATGACATAAAAGATTGGGCTTGTGATGCCTACTGCACAGAGGACTCATCTTTCTCTTTCACATCCTTCTATTTCAGTATAACATAAGGTTTGAAAGACTGCAGTTTTCTTTGGAAAGGAGGAATTGTTAAGATGTTAGAGAAAAAAGGTGTTGTCTTTCATTTACTGGTTCCTGCTTGTTTAACTCACAAGAGAAACCTGCACATAGAGCAGTAAATGCTTTATCATTCACGTCCCTTATCATGCCCTTAGGGCATGTATTGTGTGTGACTCATTAGTTTGTTTGTATAATAATAAAAGGAAAACAAGCAGCCCCATATCTCTGTCACACTAACAATGAGCTGACACATACTTAATCAAAATAGAGGATGCTGAATTAATTCAAAGAGGTTGACTTTCCAGAGGGACAATTGGAAAATTCTCCCAGACCAGTTAGTCACCCAGGCAGAGTTCAGCCAAACACATGATGAAATCTGTCACATTCATTCCAGAATTAATAATTTCCCAGAAATTATTCAGTTCCTTTAATGCATTTCCAGAATTTGCCACAAAGCAGAGGATGAATGAAAGAGTGATGCGTCTAAATACTAAGCAGCTCAGTGGGAAGAAAAAATCTGCAGGGAAGTTTGCACACACTTCTGACACTAAGCCAAGAGCATCTTCCTGTGCCCTGGCAAAGCCTTCTCCAGTGGAAAATTTAGGGAAAAAAAAGACACCCAGTCAACCAGTTGCCGAGAAAAAAAAAAAAGACAAATAGGATCATTTATCAAAGAATCTCATTTTCACAGCTGGCCCTTTGTAAAAGTATTACAGGCAGAGATTGCTGGAGTAGGAAAACAAAGTAATTGCTGGCCCTGTGGTTGCTCTGCACGTGCTCAGGATGGGACTGGCTGTTCTGTTCAGCTTTAGGTATTCCAGAAATACTACATCATCCACTGAAGCAATACAGAACATTTTGAGTGGACTCTAAGCAGCGCTGTGAGGTATAGAAAGAGGATGAACAGATCCAGATACCTTGTCAAAGGATGGCCCAGCTCAGCAAAAGCCTGCTCTATTTACATATATGAGAAAAAAGCAGAGGAAAGATCTTCCATTTACAGAGTAGAAAGAGAAGAAACATGGTTTGCTGGATACATAAGTTCATTCATGATGGCTTCTTTTTCCCACTTGAGCAAAAATATGCCCTTCTCTAAGGCTATTCAGGATCCTTACACATAGAGATATAAGTTCAGCATTAAATATGGCAAAGAGAAAACATCCCCTCACTTTATATTCTATACCGTGTCCTCTTTTCAGGCTTATACCCATTACTTGCTTTTCCAGAAAATAGTAATTTGTTACACAGCACTAGATCAACATAGGTGCCTAAAGAAATACATGAAAAAAAAAGGATAAATATGTAGAGGTCTGATGGCAGTACCTTTGATTTATCACATTAATAATACGCAGGTTTTCTCTTGCAGGTAACAAGGAAAAAAAAAGGAGTGGTGGTTTTATCCTTAGCAAGAGTCACATGTCTCCTGAATTAGGTCAGTAATAAAATTGTTATGAAATGTATTTGGAGCAAGTCACACTGCACGTGCCTGACAGTCTTTTTTGAAGCTTAGTGCTTGCACTCCTCAATTCTGCTTCCTTTCAGACAGTCTGGTTTTTCCTGCCGATTTGCTCATCAGAGTTCTGCTGGAGTTTACAGCACCACAACGGAAAACATGCATAGACTGAGTCAGAAGTGATCCATAGGTAATTCTTAAGCACAGACTAGCCAAGTCTTTAGGGAAAAAATATTCAGTGTCAGATGATTAGTGATAGCATTTTCATTACTCTGAGCAATTAATTACTCATGTTATGTTTGCAGAAGTAGAAAAGAAAAAGAAAAAATATGAGTCATGACTTAAATTTGTCTCTTCTGGAGTTGGTAAAGGTACATATTAGTGGAGGAATAATGCAATGTCATGGACACTGTTGCTTTTATTTCAGAGGCCAGCACATTTTTCAGGGATTAAATGTGATGAATAAACACTCTTTCCCAGTACTGCTTGAAAAGCTTTGGCAACTTCAGTGTTAATTCACATTATTTGACTTCTGCAGCCCACCAGGGAGCTTCCTGGGGAAGCCAGAAGGAGGCTTGTGGCAGCATTCAGACTGACCGTCAGTCCAGCTTCAAGACAATTCATTTACCACCAAAAGGACATGTTGACTTTTGGTCAGTAGTTTGATGATTTATGCCAGAGGAGGCTAAAATTTTCTGTGCACACAAATCATCTCGTCTTGTGGCCATCTGCTGACAAAACTAGGTAAGCCACTGCGTGTCTGGCCACCATTCAGAAAAAGTCAGGGTGTCCTCCTGGGGGTTATGACCCTTCACTATAGAAGTTCAAAAGTAACCCTTAATTTACTCAAATGATAACATGAAACAGTATTTAAAACAAAACTACAATTTTAAAGCTAACCTTAACCTAAATCTGTTTATGAAATAGCTAGTAAAAAAAAGAGTACAAGCAAATTCAAGGAAGTTTTACTACGTGACTACTCCCCCAGTCTGCACCACAAGTGTTGTGACAGCCAGAGTATTCACAGTCATTTGCCACACAAGGACCACAATTCAACTTTCATATTCAGCAGAGGAGCAGCCACTGCTTCCCAGCAGCCCCAGCTGTTTTGTTTGCAACTTCCCCCACATGCTGTGCCCTCACTGCCTGACTTGCCTGGCTGCCTGCAGTGACACTTGGGTTTGGTCATGGGCTGATGGCACTGGGATGTCCTCCCCACTGGTGTGACCAGTGCCTCCCAGCAGCCTTACTTGCAGCAGGGTCATGAGGCTGGTGCTGGATGCCCGAGCAGCTCGGCTCACACGTGTGCCTGATGGGGGTCCAGGTGTCACCCTTGTGCCATCTTTCCCTGAGATGATCATGAATGACCTGGTCTCTGCATAAGGCAGAGTCCTCTCTCCCTCTAGAAGCTCCTCTGCCATCCTCTGTGCTGCCTTTTGGGATCTTCTGGTGCTGTGAGCCAGCTGCCAATGCACGTCAGAGTATCCATAGGCAGAGATAGTATAGAGGTGTCCACTTCATCTGCAGGGGCACCTCTCTGACTGTGCCTCTTACCAGCCTATACCAGCCTTTTGGCAGCACCAAAAACAGGTATGGTGCTGTGAAACGCAAGCCAAGACATGCCAAAAGAGAATGCTTAAGCCACATGCAGTCACCAGCAACAAGTAGCACATGGCCCAAGCATCATCAGTGAAAACTCCCCTTGGTTTCATGTGCTTGCACAGCCCAGACAGGGACCCTATCCAACATTCCCAGATCGTGAGCCTATGTCCCAGGTCTCTGCTACCAAGTCAGTGTAAAGCAGAGAAAAGAGTGTTCACAGCCTGAGCCCAGTTCCCAAATCAGTTACCAGAGTGCTCTTGCAGCAGTATCATCATTTACACAGCAGCTAGTGAAGTTCATCCTCTCAGTGCAAATATTTATATGATGGACCTATGGCAAATGTCTCCCTTCTTGACACTTCCTTGTATTTACATACTTAAATAAAATGCCTCAATGATTCCCCAAAATGAGCCATACCAAACACATGGCTGGACTCACAGTTAACGTCACTTGTAATCCTTCTCCTCTGAAGCAAATCCTCAACATCCATTAAAACCACTTAAACCATCCATTAAGAGCAGTCTTCAATGCCTGCCCTCAAACACCCTGTCCCCCCAACCAATCATTCCTCCTGTGGTCCTCCCCCTCCTGACCAGCAGGAATCTCTTGTAAGACACACTTCAAACCCTGGCACACAATTACAGCAGTTTCCTACTGATCCCATTACTCTTGTGCACACCCCAGCACCATCACCTGGCCTGCATTTCAGGCAGATGATCTTTCCCTTCTTCTACAGTCATCTCTGATTAGAGTAATTTCAGAAAGTCCTTGGAGAAGAAACAAGATGGGGAAAGAATATTGAAGCAGGGTTATGTAACAGGATCTAAAGTGGGATAAGCAGGTTGCAAGGTTACAGAAAGCAGTGCCTCTTTAAAATATTCTGCACACTAGCCTGTAGTGAAATTCAAATAGCTGGTAACAAAATTGTAGATCTTTACCACTTCCAGTATTTCCTGTAGAAAAAAAAAAAAAAAAAACAAAAAAAAACCCCAAACCAAAACAAAAAAACCCCAAAACAAAACAAACAAAAAAAAAACCCAAAAAAGCAAACAAACAAACAACAACAACAACAAAAAAACAACAAAAAAAAAACACCTCCCAAAAAAACCCCAACCAAACACAACCCCAAAACTGTACATAAAAAAAAGATAACTCAAGGAGATAAGACAATAAGACAACAGTGACACGAGAACAAAAACCCTTGGGATCACAGGCAAAAACTCAAGAGGTGTTCTCTGGTGGCCAGCCTGTGATCACACACTCATCCACCTGCACAGAAGACCCTCTGTGATTGTAAAAAGCCCACAGCATGAGAAATAAGAACAGAGCAGCAAGGTCATAGTAAAAGCTTGGAAGAAACCAAAGAATGATAAGATGTCACCAGAACCAATGCAACACCAGACTGGTGGCTCTTGATCCAAAAAAGTACTTTCCACAGGTCTTCCCAATGACTTAGATTGGTTTTTGCACTTGGCCACCAGACAGTGAGATTTAGCACTCAAAAAAGAGCAAAGAAGGTGGTTGTTTTGTTGTGTATTGCTACACTGCACAAAAGCAAGCTTGGCTCAAGAGGTATAAAATGTATAAATCACATCTAAATTGCAAGAATTAATTTATGACCTATCCTTGACTCCTTCAACTAAATAACTACTCTTGCTCAAAGTGGACCACACACATTTGAAATCTCCTCTTTTCATATGGGCCACTGAAGAAAAGGTGCAGAGGGAAACATCAGAAAGAGAAAAAAAAATGTACGCAGGTCCAAATATTTATTTTAGAAAATTACTTTTAATTTTTTTAAGAAAAAAGGCAAATGATTGAAATCTTAACATTTGTGCATCTGAGTAGCAGTTTGAAATCAATTTTGGCAGCAAACCAGTCTTATTTCCAGAAGGAAAACAGCAAGTGAGAAGATAAGAGTCAAGGTTTTGGGCACTAACACGGGACAGAAGGGCTGTCTTTAAGCTCCACCTCAATGAACTTGCTGTGGAAGAATCAAGCAGCATTTTGAGGTATTCCCATGAATGGTGGAAGAAAGGCAGGGAAGGGGCAGGCTTGAGACCCTGCAAGTACAAGGTGTTCTTGTAGTATTGTTGGCAGTCTTTACAAAGGGCTGGTGGGGAAGACATAATATCTGAGAGCATTTATCTCTTTTTTCTCTATCTCCATCTCTCTTTTATTTAATTCTCAACAAAGCATGTGGAAAAGTTACAGTTTTTTTCCCTGGATAGAAAAGGAACATGTTCTGAAATCTCAGTTTTGTAGGACAAGAAAACTCTCTTCCCAGCTCAAAAGAAAAAACACATCACCCACAGGACCTGCACAGGCACACTCAGGAAATATGAACCTACCAAAAGCTTAGTAGTGCTACCATGAAAGAATTTTTCAGCCTCTGCAGAATTCATATACCTTTCTTTCCTCTATGACTTTGGCAGTTTCTTCCATATTCCAAGCAATAAGTCTTGTCTGCTACATTTATTTTCTTGCATGGTTACTTTTATACAATTGAAATATTTTCCTGTGATCATTCTTTGTCATAGATATGTGTCAGACTTCAAAGAAATAGTCAGACTACTATATTTGCAATTTTTCCTCCCATATCCCCTGTCCTGGTTCAGCAATTGGTATTTTCCAGTTACATTCTTTTTCCCTATTCTTTCTAGAAAGTTTCTATATTATTATTTTAATTCCTCATACCTAAAAATGGAAAATCCACAATAAAACCTTAATCTTTCCCTTCCCAAGAGAAATAGTCTAAAATAAGAATATAAATTTTTTTAATATAGTGTCCTGGATTAAAGATATTTTGAACTGCAAAATTTGGTTTGTAGTATTTTATTCCTCCATCTGTTTTCATAGCTGCAAAGGAAAGAAGAGAGTTTCTACACACAGCACTGAGACGACTGAGACCTTGAGGGTAGAGTCTGAATAAAATCATATGAAATGTCTCTGCTGCAAGACACAACCCATACCAACATCACAGTGCGCCCAGGACCTGACCCATCCTCATAGACATTAAATCAAAGCCAGCAATGTCCACGTGGATACAGGAGACCTTCTCACCATCACCCCACTGCCTGGGGTCTGATTAAAGCACTCACAGTATCCTGGGCATGGTATCCCCACAGCCTTACCATATGGAGGCATGTAGAGCTGGCCAGAGGGAGAAAGTGTCTTCTCTGCAGCCAGTGCCCAGTGATGGGCTATCCACAACCTTCACCAGGGCAAGGCAGCAATTGCCAGGAACCATGACAAACAGAAACCTTCATCTTTCCCTTCCCATGCGGAACCCCAGGGACTGGGGCCATTATGTGTCCAACAGGATGGAGAAGCCCTGTAGATGCAAAGCAGGCACTGAGAGCTCCCACATCTCACAAAAGGCAGGAGACAGGAGTCTTCCTCATGGCCTTGCTCACAAGCAAGTCTGGCTTGCCATGGGTGGCCAAAAGCTGGGGGATGAAAGCTCCCAAAAGCTGCCATCACCCTCTTCTTCACAGTCTAGGGAGGGAAGAGAGGGGAGAGGGTGGCTGCCCACCTCATAGGTACATGGTGATTTTGGCTCAGCTCTCCAGGAGGGATACTTCTGTGTCCTTGTCCCACTTAGGTCCTACTTCAAAGCCAGAATTGCCCTTTCTCTGAACTTTCCAGCTGATCATGATTGTCACCTGGGTCTCCTGGAAGACCAGCTTGCCAGGGCATGTAGGGTCAGCAGGTCGTTCAGAAGATGCAAAATGAAAGGGTTTCAAACACATGGCTCTTGGGCTTGCAGCTAATTTCTCTTCCCCCATCCTAACAGGTAGTACTGACAAGAACATTAGAGGACAGTGTCAAGTATTTCCTCAGGACGTTGCAAAAAGATGCTAAGAAGAGGGTGCATTCAAGAATAGAAAAGCTGCTTTATGACCCCCAGACACCCACACATACTAGGACCTTTTCTGCACCAATTTATGAACCTGTAGTTCAAAGACAAGTAGTGACAACTAATGCAAAGATATCCAGTGTTCCTGTTTGCCACAATTCACATGTGCACAATAAATAATTGCCTGCATACCAAATGCAAAGCATATAATCAGCTTCTCTACTCTGCCAAAACAAATTTACTCAAGATCACATCCCAAATAAATGACATACAACTTGAGCTCTGTAATGCCCCATGAAGAACCAACCTCCAGCTCTGTAGGTCTGCAGCAGTATGTAACCTACTTTGTTTGGCAGATGAGGTCTTCTGATGTGCCACCTGTGCAAAGAACCACCACTATCTCCAGTGCTTTTCTGGCAACTAATCATGCTTAATCTGCTTCATTAGTACTTGTCAGGAGAAACAACATTCCTCATTAAAATGTTCAGCTGAGCTACTCTTACCAGAAGTTTTTCGCTCACAAAAGTCTCACCGTGGAGCTGAAAAGAGAGGGGGAGAGGGGGGAAACCTACGGCAGGCATAGATTGTGTGGTTGTCTTTGGCAAAAAAAGAAAAGGCAACCATGAGAATCTGTTCCTCAGCAAAGACCAAGTTCAGGGCTGCTTTCCATGCTGACTTCACAAATTAAGTTTGTATAAAAGTTACAACTTTTGGACTGAGGCATAGCCAGTCAAATGGGTAACCCACACACTGCTGAAAACATAGAGATACACAGAAATCTCTGCCCATAGCAGAGGTTGAAATGATCTTTAGGGTTAGAGGTTTAGATGATCTTTAAGGTCACTTCCAATCCAAAACATTAGACAGTTCCATGATTCTATGAAATACCTATGACATCTTTGTTGAAAGCTGAAACAGGAAATGTTTGTCCAAAAAAAATACACCAGTCAAAAAAAATTTTTAAAACTCCTCAACGATTAAATCAACAATTGGACCGGGATGCAGTGTGGAATATATCTTGAAAAGGAGACTAAATAATAAGGACACTGTCCAAAGTAGCCAATAACTGGAGCAGAGCAAAGACTTTCTTAAACAACTCTGCTGCTTATCTGCACATCTGCAGTGAAATGGAAAAAATAAAAGGCAGATTTGGGTAACAGTGAAAACAGAGAGAAAGACAAAAGACATTACTTGTCTGTTTGTGAAAGGCCTCAGGGCATACATGACAGAATAAGGGATGAACTTTGGCTGACAGTGTCATTAGATAAAAGTAATTCCAAGACAGAAAAGGTGGCGGTGATTAAGAGATGGATGGACTGATGTAGGCAAAAGTGAGACACAGCATATATCCAAGTCAAATGACACCATCATCTCAACAACCTGAGGGAGATAATATGGTCTGTATCAGAGCCACTCCTATCAGGCCAAAACCAGAGCCCAGCCTATTTTCCGTTTCCGCTTTTCTTCTATGTAAAGACCTGACAATATTGAAGTCTAAGGCGAAATAACACACTGCAAGTTTTCCTTTCCAAAGGGGAGGAAAGAGAGGATTTAATCCAACCATACAGATTCTCTTTTGCCTTAGCATAGCTCTTGTAAACTCTCAGTCCTTTTTAATGTTTTGAAAACAAGAGATAGGGTAGAGAGTACTATTACCCTCATAGGAAGGTACAGGGGCCCAGCCTCCTGCTCAGGTTTGCTTGACTGCACCCATGAGAATACCGTTGAAGGCAACTCCCTCCAGCTAGGGAAAGCGTGAGTTTGTGGCATGAGAACAAGGTGAGACAAAGGGTCTGGGGGACCACCACGGGGCTGTGACCAAGTGTCCCTACCCAGCTCCTGGTGGAGCCTATTGCCCCACCAGGTGCACCAAGGTCACAAATTCTGCAAGTTATGTAAAAAAAACCCCTTCTAAATAGTTAAAAAACCTACCCCCTGACAATTCTTGCATGCTATTTAAAACGCCTCTCAAGGAAGAAAAACAGGACACTTGATGCACAGAAATACATCCTCCCACCTGGAAATAATGCTATAAAAAGGAAGTCACTTAAAATAGGAGTTCGGCTGCAAAGATATTCAACATCCAGCTTCCCAGGCTCTGTGTGGGTCCTGAGCCTGGACTGTAATAATCACTCCTATTTCAGCAGCAGGAGGAAACAAGACAGGCCAGTGTGTGATGACGTGTTAGTGGTTGCTCAACACTTAGAGGCAGAGTATCCCCTACACTTTGGAACCCTCCAGTTCCATCATGTGCATGTGATACAGAGGCCAAAACACCTATGGCCAGTCAACTTCATTTCGTGCTGTTCAGTGACTATCCACAGCATCAGGGCAGTTTCCAACAAAGATTTCCTGCTGAGGACTGCCCAACTCTCTGCCAACTGCACAAAAAGGGAGAATACATAGCCAGAACTTAGCAGGCAGCTTTGCAGGTGCTCCATACACTGTGATGAAGCCAGCAGGTGAATTAGGGTCAATAGTGTTTTGTTTCCATTTGCACACCCCTCCTCTCCCCATCAGTCAAAACTGATTGCATGGCTGTAGGGATGTAAAAGATGCCCCTGCCCTTTTGAGCAGTCATTTCTGCTATTAGCACTTGGCAGGGTTTGATCTCTGTCTTCAGTATTTCAAGGGGTGAAAAGCTGTCTGATACTGGATCTGAAAAGTCAAAAGGTGGCCTATGACTGTAGTCACAACAGTCTTCTAGGCAAGTCAAATTCTTTGAACCCATTTCCACAAACAAACAAGAATCTGGAATGAGGCAGGAGATCACTGGAAGCACGTGAAAGAAAAGGGATAAACACACTCTTTGGCTTAGCTCTTGTAAGCCATTGTATTACATGTTTGTGGTTAAAGGGAGCTGTTTTATTGAAAATATGTTTCTGAGCAACTTTTCTACATAAAAACCCATTAATGGAGAATAACCCTGGGAAACAGCTGGAAATGTCTGCAACTGAACCTCAGTGCAAAGTGAACCAGCTAAGCCCCAGAAGAAATATTGTGGCAATACAGGCATGTGCTCATTGCATCACTGCCCCTTCAGGTCACTCATCCCACTTCAGTGTTCACTGAGATCATGCTTGTAGATCCTGAGAACATCAGAAGTACAAAAACCCACATCACTAATAGTTCTGCTAAGAAGGTTAAAAAAAGTATTTTGTGCCTGATTAAAAAAAAAAATTAAAAATTGTGGTTTGAGAAATGGAGATGAATGAAGTACCACTAAAAAAAGACTGATTAGTGAACCAAGGGAGCAAACAAGAACATGGACTTCATGGTGGGTTTTTAAAAAGCAGTTAAAAATAGGTGAATTCAGTAGAGAATCCTTTAATTTTCCATCTGTATTTTAACTTCAAGTTGTCGTTTTTACTCTGGTCTCTCTTCTCGAAGGTGCAGTATAAAAAAACTCAAAAAACCCATAATATTCCTCTGTATCATTTTTTTTCTCCCTTGGCTGCCTCTCTTACCAGAAAAATAAAATACAATCAGATCTGTTTGAGGTGGCCTGGTCAAGTTGACAAGCCAGTCTTTAACCAGAAGTAACACAAGTATAATGAAAACCACATGGGACTATTTCAGGGAAGTATGTGAGCTGCTGGAGTAAAGGATCCACTGTATATGGACAAATTGGTGTCTCTCTGCTGTATTCCTCCGAAATGGTACAAATAATCTTCAGGGTTTTAGGACTGAAGTTTGCTGGCTTGGATGATTTATTTACATTCATTATCTATTTATATAAAATTTATTTACATTTAGCCTTATCTGTGTAAGAAAAAATTTAACCATCCTTCACCTTAACATTAGTGAGAAATACCCCACCTTCTGTTACCCAGGTCTCAGAGGTAGTTCCTCCTGGATAAACACAGGAAGAAATAGCAAGCAGAGATCTCACATAGCCTCTAGGCTACAAATGGATCGTTATCTACACAATGCTTTTCTTCCTAAAACTCACATATTGTTATTTCTAGGACTTCTCTTAGTAGTAGCAGCTAGCAATATAAACAGCCAGTAAATTTCAGAAGTGCACTAAATGCAAAGATGATTCTGGTTTTGCACTTTCACTGGGTACTTTGGGAGGTTTTGTCTATGAACTTGGAGCTTTGTGGGGCCCTCAAAGTCTAAATAATTAAATTCACACTATTAAACATTATTCATTGAGCTGAGAGGCTGTAGCATCATGCCTGGAATAGTGGGTGGCTTTTTAGCAAACACTTTTTGCTGCTGAACAGGGGGCGGATTCCAAACTGAAAATCACCTTGTGCTTTTGGGAAGTTAGGGTTTAGTTAAGAGAGATTTTTCAAAGGTGTTGCTGACAGGTAACAGCTTAAATGCCCCTTAGTGCTTTTGAAAACCTCTTCTCCTTTCTGAAATAGTTCACAGGTCCAGCCCCTTTACACTGCTCAGGCAAAGTGGCGCCCTGGTTAATTATTTAAGACTCAAAGTGCTGCCAGGAGCTCCTGTCTCTGCATCTACACACTTTTCTGGGCATGTTGTCAGGCTGAGACAGCTTTGCACCACATGTAGGCAGCTACCAGAAGATTTCAGCACATCCTCTCTTAGAGGATATCTTGCAATAAGGCCTAGAACAAGCTCCAAGGTCCCTTTTCTCCATGTTGCCCAGAACTTCCCTTGGGTCAGCTGCAAATGCCTAGTGCTTCTTTTCTTCTCTTCTCCTAGCTCTTAAATGGGAATGAGCCATTTTTATTTGAGCACTTGGCTTTCCTTGCAGTAGTTCTCAAGAAAAAGTCAGTACACAGTGTTAGAAGCTGACTGTGCAAGCACATAGGACACAGGACTTAACACATGGAGGTTACAGCTTACACACAGAGGTTACAGCTTTCACCCCAGCCCTGCTTCTAGGTGGGTATTGCGTGCAGAAGGACTCTTCACCTCTCATTTCCATGTCAAATATTTGGACTGCAAGCACTTTGGCTTAAGGATAACACCTTCTTACATTTTTGGACAACATCAGCCTTGGCAGAACTCTGCTTTTAGGTGAATCCAACCACAGTAGTACAAGGCAGCCTAGAGACAAGACCCCAGGATAATGAACAAGATCATTACAGAACACAAATGGTTTTCAGCTGAAGACACCAAGAACTAAACCCAGTGAAGTTAAAACAGTTTTAGTTGAAGACACTGGCTGCTTGACCCAATGAAATTAATGGTGCTACTCTACAACTCGACTTTTCCCTACTATTTTTACCAAGTCATTCCCACTAACCCATCGATTAAAGTTTGCTAGTTACACGGCTGTGCAGCACTGACACAAAGTATTCCAGCTGTATAAATAAACACTTGGGCAATTTATTTTGATTTAGGCAATAGTTTTAATTGCTACTATAGGGCTATTTAAAGGTTCTCTTCCTGTTAATGGCTAAAATAAAACAAGTTGATGTATCTGTCATCATTCATGATGGGTGTATGCCGGCACCACGACTCAATTCCACATAATTGGCTCTCATTAGCACCATTCTGGCAGCATCTCCCTGAAGAAATGTCCATGCCTTAATCAAGGGGATAACAAGCTTTCCCCTGACTCTATCACCTCTAGACATTGAAGCTCACAGATACTGCAGTAAAGTCAGCTGGCCTGTGAGTCTAAAAAATTTATTTGGAAACTGTGATGCCTGGCATTTCTCTAAACGTACAAAAAGTACTGAGTCAACTCACCACTTTGTTCTTCAAAAACCTGTGGTTTTGACTCAAAAGGATGCAACAAGCAATGCTCAAAACAGGAAAGAGATAAAGGGAATGTGGTGGGAATAATGAGGCCAGGCAGAAAATCAACAAGAAACAAGCACATTTTCAAACTATCACGTATTCATGGGAAATTTTTCATATTAACTTGGATTCACCTTTCTTCCCTGATCTAGTATCTTTAACTTTCTTCATGACAGCAAGTATTCAGGGTTGATATACAGAGTCATTTATAAAACTGTGAAAGTAATTTGCTCAAGAGAAATTGCAAAAAGCTTACAACTCTGGTCCAAGCCAGGACACAGCAAGAAGAACAGCTATGTTAGTTCCTGGCAGAGGAAAATGAGCAGGGCAGGGACTGCAGAAACACAGCAATAAGTAATTCTTTCTTGGGACAGATTACAATGGTGCTATCTATTGCACAGACTACAAACTTATACACTTGATTTATCTTATTAAACTTCTGGGCTTTATGTGCAGAGTGAGCAGAGGGGAAATAAAAGAAAAACAAAACCAGAAAATAACAACTTAGTGAAAGAACAGGAAGCAAAAGTAAAGTAACTTCAAAATTTTTAATGGTCACCTACCCTTTGAAATTGAGAAAGTACAGAGTAAGATATGCAAGAAAAAAATTCTTCCTATTTAGGAGACACTTGAATACATTCCTGCATAATAGGTGGTGATCAGATTTTAGCTAAAATAAGGGTATAGAGACACACAAACCCAACAAAGGAGTTGATGTCAAATGTCTCTGTGACATGACAGGAACACGGAAAATTTGGAAGTAATATTTAGTCATGCTGCTCAAATACTTTTCACAGATGAACTGAGAAACTTTAAAAAAACACAACTATGTTAGAGTGATATTTAACAATTATTTGGCTCCATGGCATTGGTAGGAGCTGGGAAAAGCAGCTTGGCTATAAGAAATCCTTCAATACCTGCTGTCAAATAGGTATTACAGGTGGTTGTCATCTCTGAAAACAGGTCAGTTTTGAGGGATGCAAGTGTTTGGAAATCAAGGGACAGTCTGATTCTACCTGCATTGAGAAGCACAGGAGGGATCTGTTCCAAAATGAGCTACACCTCGGAATTTGGTGAGAATCCAAATCTGTTGAAAAGAAAGGACTTTTTGGTTGCCTTCCCAAAAATGTTTTCCAGCCTGCACAGCGTTTATAAGGAGAAGTAAAAAACAAAACAAAACAACGCACAAAAAAAAAAAAACCAAAACAAAAAACCAAAACCCACAAAACACCAAAACAACAACAAAAAAAAAACCAAAAACCACCACAAAAAACCCCACCAAAAACAAAACAAAAAACCCCGAAAAAACAAAAAAAAAAAAACAAAACCAAATCAAAACAAACAAAGCTCCAACAAACAGTTAAATAGAAGCCTTATAAGATTTTGCTCAATAAATAAAATATGTTATCCAAAACGAGGGTGTTTGCCAACACCCTGCTGGGGACATCAGCCTGGCAGCTGTGCTGAAGCAAGGTGGGCTCTGAAACACAAGTGAAACTCTGTAAATGCAGGTTTGGGATGCCTGGTACTTCTTATTGAGAGGCAGTGGGATGAACTGCTTGCAGTAATTTGGTTGGTCTACCCCTACACTGATTGGGCTGGGATTTACTGTAGAGTGAATTTTAAGTAAATGTTCTTAGTTGTAACAGCATACTGCATTTTAATTTGGTTACTTAGGAGTTTTCACCAAGAGCAAGCAACATGCTATAGGAAGAGAAGCAGATAAATCTAATTTAAGTACCTTCCCTGTTTTGTCAGGAAAAGGACAGGTCACCACTGTTTGGGAATAAAATGTCAAAGGTCATCTTTGCCCAGTCATGCACAATCATCACAGACATCCATTCCTCACTGTCAGCAAGAGACAATACAGAAATAAGTGCATGATGACATCTACTTGTGTTAAAAATAGCAAAATAAAATAAACAAAGAAACCCCAAACTAAACAGCGACAGCAGTCTGTTTAGTTTAAACATCATGGTACTGGCCCCTTTAAGCAGATGAGATTTGAGCCTCTGGGAGTCTCTGGTTTGACTCTCCCAGGCTCTTGCAGCAAAAGGGTCTCTCTGTCACTTGCTGCTTTCTCCTCTTCCCTGCATGTGCAGTCTCACACTTGCCCCAGGTGGCTGAACTCCAAGGCACCATTGCTAGCCAACTGCCTGTGCTATATTCTCCTGGGTGGAATAAAGATCCCTTTAAAAATAATTGTGATTCAGTGAGCAGGGAGGCAGAAGGGCATGCTAGACCCTAGAACAAGGCTAGAGAGCTTCAGCTAGGTAGAAAAGCTGGTCTGGCCTGTCTGCCTCTCTAAAGTGCTGCTTTAGGGTCTGACTCCAAGTTCAAGATTTTCCACGCTGAACCTGATTTGAACCTGAATCAGAGCCCAAGTTTCCTTTGGCCATAAATCAGTTTAGGGACAAGATCTGTCCCAAGACACATGTGAGCAACTCCTGTTGGAGTCAAAGGCTGATGTGTGCGTGCACATGTCTGTGCAACTGAAGGAAGGTCATGACTACGTGCCTATTTTATAAACTTTGGGTACTTGTTTGATGTGTTTTTTGCCTTTCATTGTCTCTGTACTCAATAGAGATTCTTGTTTCTCAATGTTTGGAAAGAACAAGGCTTCTCCTGACACTAGCTGTTCCTCACAGAATACATCATATGTAATTCTTGCCTGATTTCCATCTCAGTCAAACGTTTAAAATCAAGTTCTAGAAATTAAAAGGTCCAGGGCTATCCCTCTGCCTGGCATGCACATGTTGGCTCACTGTGGCTGATCGGAATGAGCCTAAGCTATTCAAGATGTTCTGCAATCATCTTCCCTGTGTCCCCATCAAACCATGTTTGAATCATCTTCCCTGTACCTTCTACACTGCTCTGTGCCACCTCTGGGCTCCGTGGCGCTGCACACATCACAGGTGTACAGCAAGAGGTTAACCTGGAGCAGGTAGAGGATTTGTTTTAAAATAAAGCTGATAAAAGTATTCCCCTTCAGAAGAGCCATCTCCCAAAGATTCTTATCCATTCTGAGATGTCTTTTTCTCCATCTGGAAAGAAGGCCTCTGGATTTGAAAATAAATCTAAAGGTGTTAATTAACCTGCAGGTATTACAAGATAGGAAGAAAAAGGTTACTGGGGGAGCTGTATGGAACAAGCAGGGAGCACATTAAAAGTTTCTTACAAAATTTTTTTCCCCCATATCAGATGAGACCACTGAAGAAATAAAAGCCAGCTTGAAGTGAGAGTGGCAGCCTCACACCTTGAATAAAGCAAAGATCCTGAACAAATACAGAATTAATTACTTCTTTAAGCACCAGATGAAGGCTGTGCATCATGATGTGTATCAGATGAAAGCATGTCATGAAGGGAGCAGACTTGATAAACATCTAATGGTTGCTCTATTCTTGTCCCTCTCTACAAAGGGCCAGTGCTGTTTCCATGGCAGAAGTGACTTAGAAAATGATGAAGTTTGCTTTCTGGTTATCATAACCTTAAATACTTAAAAACTGCCTTTGTATACTGTGTTCAGGAGCCTTTTTTGTTTTTCTCCTGAAAATTGTAGCAAAAGTCAGTTCAACATCAAGTATAGAATTGCTCTGTGTGTGGAAAAAAGGTAATACCTCCAAGAACAGCACAGTATAAAGTGGATCTCCATGCCATCCAGCTCTCAGGGAGAAGGGAAAACAACACTGGATCATATTTAGCTTTGGCATAAGCGGGTGCAATTCCCACAGGGATTTGCACCCGCTTATGCCAGGACTGAGTATGGCTCATGGAACTTGCAGGGTGGTCGTGTAATTAAATTATGTGGGCGTTCAGTGTATTTCTACAATGCAAAATGATACAATATTTTTTCAAAAAGGACAGCTGTGCATTATTTTAAAAAACCAATTAATTATCTTCATTACCAGTTTGCCCTCAATATTCAGCAGACTTTCAAACCATCGAGGCATGTCAAGCTTTTGTCTTTAGACGGGAGCACTGACAGTCTGAATTATACACTGCTTCCTCCTTCTTAGAAGTTACTTATAATAAAAATACTGCCACTGTGGTCTTCAGTTCAATGAAGTCCATTGTAAACTCCACAGTATAACATAAACTTCCCTAAAACACATAAAATTATTGGCTTCCAAGACCAGCCTCACTGAAAGAAAGCTCTGTATTTAGTCTTTGCTTAAAACACAGGTATTTGGTAGGATGGAATTCAAACTCCCAACTTAGTTTTAAAATGTTAGGTCCAAGGAAAGTTGACACAGACCATGTAGTTTTAATTAAAGAAAGATTTTGCTCCTTTATGGCCAACAGGGGCATTGTAACATTGACATATTGACATTAAATAATTATGAGTCCATAAATAATTCAGTATATAAAATGTTGTATGGCCGGTGCCAGGTAGCAGAGGGAAATAGCACTGAAATAGTTGCTGTGCCAGGTTACTGCTACAATGCCAGGGGATAGACAGGTAATGTGATTTAACAGCTATCCAAACAGGGAATGCCACAGGCTATACTACCCACAGAGAGCACTTGGAAGTAGAAAACCAAAGGCTGTCCAGTTTTGCTACCTCAATATTTTAGCACCAGTGTCACAGATGAGGCTAAAGCTTTAGGAGTGGTATCAAGGAGAAAGGCACCAGAGAAATCACATGCAAAAGGAGAAATATTAAAAAGCATATTAATGTTGAATTTAAGATATTTTTATTATTATTATTTTAGGAGCTAGGAAAATACCACAAGCTTATTTCCATGGATAATCATCCACCTTTAAGACAGAATTCAGTTCAGATAGGATCCTGGCCCTTTGGTTTTCACTCTCTATGAACTTTCAGAAGTCAAATATTTGTTGGCATGAATAACTGGGGAAAATAAACTTTAACCTCTTGCTCTGGAGTACTGATGCCAGAAAGATGGTATTTTTAAAATTTATTTATTTTAAAGTTTGATAAGGAGTCTTTCAGCTCTGGATCAAATGAAACATATCACACAAGTTTGTAATGGGAACTATAGCCATGGACTTTCCCAAATATATTTCTGCTCTGTGTTATTTGCTGTGATAACACTTGAAAGTGTCCATGGCTGCTTTGAGATCAATACATTTTTTAAGCAATGAAAATGAGGATGACAGGAAATCAGAGGCCTCAGGCTGGTAAAATCAAGCAATCTGTCTAAATCTTCACAGAGATTTGCACACAACTGAATGTGAAATTAAAATGTTCCTCACTTTAACTATAAGATAGTAACCATATGGCAAAGTTTCCTAGGGATGCTCACCACCTATAAAAGTTTCACAGCTTAAGAAATACTTTTCCCTATTTGTTTTCCAAGATTATCCTTCCAGGTTCATCTGCTTCTTTTATTCTCCTTTCCCTTTGGAAAGGCTCAGTGGTTTCATGTAGCTCTTGATTATGAGAGTTATATTGATTATGGGTTATATGGTCCAAATGAAGACAACTGTCCCCAACAAGGAGTCAACCAACACAGCTCAAAAAAGAATATCTAATATCAAACACCTTGCACTGGATAAAACTTGTTTATTTTATCCAAAGACAACAGTGGTACTAGGAGATTTGATAAAGTCAGGGCTTGAAGTACAACTGCTGAAAGGGAATAAAAAGGAAATGCTTGAATTGCTCCTTGCATCTGCCAGAACTAAGACTACTGCAGTCCAAGAAAACCCTTGCAGCCAGCATACTGTATGAGTTTAGTAATTTACCCCTGAAGATTTAGTTTTGCATGCTTGGATTTGGTTCATTGCCCCTCTCACACCTACCTTCAGATCTTTATGTACACTCCGAGCTGCCCCTGTAAGTACAGTCATGTTTGATTTTCATTAGTATATTAGAGCAGAAAAAAAGAGAAACCCTTTCCCTAAAGGAAATAGTTTCAAATATCTTTGTTCCCAGATCAGTGTCTGTACCTTCAGTGCCAGAGAGACACAGCCAGTCCTACACGCACTGCTGGAAGGCCAAGCAGCACTAGTGCTGTGAGAAAGCGAGGTCTCCACCAGGTTCTCACATGCCAGCTGTCGGGATGCAGACAGCCACCACTGTCAGGTCTCTGCAACTGCAAGTGTTTTATGAACAGCAGAATTGCAAAATAAAGCCCAGGGACAATTCCATGTGCCAAGGTTGCTGAGGGGGTTGTTTTGTTTTGACCTCACTTAACTCCTGTCACATCTTCACTGCAGATGCAGCCTTTTGTCAACTTCAAAAAAATCAAGACATTTCCCATAGTTTGGGAAAACAGTAGGCTGCTTCTACTCCAACCAAAACGGCACCTCCCACTGAATGATTTCTTCCCTCTCATTCCTTTCCTCCCCCAAAGTGGCAGCTGCCTTGTGGATGCTGTTGCAAGAACCAATGTTACAGGCAGATGTGACAGCTTGTTAGCGCAGTTTGCTTGACTCAAAACCTTTGTTTCTCTTTTTTTAAAAAGGGAATATACTCAGACCTCTAATCTCCCTTTGCAGGTGAAACCCAAACTTCAGTTTTGGAACTCAAATGTGTGCTTGTGGACTGGCTTCACAGAGCTAGGGAGTAGTCTAGACAAGAGGGTACCCTTGAGTTTTCATGATGACTCACAAGAGCTTCCAGTGGTCACTTATCACCACATTTACTTAGCAGGGGAGCTTTGCCAAGGCCTCAGCACTGGCCAAATTATATCACATCCAAACAAATTAGGCTTTGGGGATGTTTTCAAACCCAAGAGGACCAGAACATGTTTAGGACAGAGCGCACAAGTGCTCAGTTCACTGCAAAAGAGACACAAGCCACCCACCACAAACTCACATGCACACCAAGCATTGGGAAGTCTAATAAAATTATCACTTTACTGTTTGCTGAATCCCGCCAGATGATAGAAAACCAAGAGAAAAAAAATGCAAATTGAAGGAGCATCTCATGACTAAAGGGTTTTGGGCATTTAATCCTGAGTGATTCATTAACTCATTGATCAGAATGCACGGGCTCAGAAGAAATGGAGACAAAGCCTAAACCAGAGAAACCTAAGCAGGACAAAAGCAAGTTGGATAACACAGTCTACAGTTTATTGTTGAGCCTGGGCTGGTAGAGAGACACCACTGACTTCTTGGTGGCTTTTCCAGGATCCATTTCCCTGATGAAACAGAGGCATTCCTGCAGGGAAGCCACCAACATAGCTACTACCATCTTGGCGGAGCCAACTTTGACAATCCCATACATTTGTACACAATTTTTACCTGGTCAGAATTAAGAGACAGAGCTTTTACCTTCTTTTATACCACCCCTCCTATGAGGCTTCATGATCCCCTAAAAATAAACCAACAAAACCCTTAACATTATTCCCATGGCCTGATACATTCAGTTCAAAGGAAAGAGCAACATGTGCCTGTGCAGATGGTTTGCTTTTCAAGAGGGCTTTGTAATTTGTCAAATTAGCACCTGGAGAATGAGACAGAGTGGGTCACCCCCAAGTTTCCTCACGACCTCTTTTGAAGAGGCGGTTCCCAGAAGCGGGAGAGAGTGAGCGGATGTACACTTGCCATGTGTGGCCTAGTTCCTACTGCCAAGCTCTTAGCTCCTTAATTACCCTCCTTCTGAAGGGTCAGGCTTTGGCTGAAGAATACCCTGCACTCAGTTATGGTTCATCCTAATGAATGCTAATAAAAAGCATTTAGGGCAGAGTTTTATGTTGCATTAGTCATCTATTTCATTGCATCTGCTTAATAAGAACCTCATTTAATATCAAATTACTGCCTGCTCAGCCAAGGCCTTGTATTTGTGGTAACAGGATTGTGAGGTGGGAATCAAGAGCTGCAATACGGAAATTCCTCACTAATATTCTCTGCAGGGCTGTGCAATTACTTAATTAATTTAGCTGAGCCAGTCTGATGGTTCAGCCAACTGTTTCACAACACTGAGCCTAGTGCTAGGCAACTGGCCTCCCCATGGGCCTGTCCTGTTGGATCGATTTTCCTGGGACCCAGCTATTAACAGTTGCTTGGGGGATTTCAAAGAGAATCACAGATAATGTTACCAAATGAATGGGCTTGTGCTAGTGAACATGAAATCCTGCTTCCTCCCAGTCAATCAAATACCAGCTAGAGAATGCCCCATGAGACAGCAGCCACAAAGAAACAGCATGGCTGGGTTTAACCCCTGTTACTTGTATCAGAGAGCATCAGTACATGGACAAGTGTCTGCATTTAAAAATATTCCCTCTTGCAGTTTTAGAGAATACTGCTCCAAAACTCCACACTGTCCCTCCTCTCCACAGCTGCTTGACTCAGCTGGCTCCTGTAGAAACTAAAGTTCTCCATACTGCATGTCAGACCTTTCGGGAAAATTTTGAAAAATTTAAACAGTGATGATTCCCAGCTCTCATGAACAATGACTTACCAGAAGTGCTTTCACACACATTCCTCACAGTTTTAATCAAACCTTAGACAATAATATTTTAAAGGAAAGGATTTTGTCAGTATACTTGAGTAAAGAGAAGGAACCATACTAAAAAGAATGCCAAGTGTTACCATTCATAAGCCATGAGTGTTAAAAACAGTTAAAAAACATCCTATCATTGGTTTGATTCTGTACACAGTTTTGGCAAGTCAAAATACTGAAACACTTTGTCCAGTCTTGGTTTACACTTGTAAAAAAAAAGCTACTGAAAAAAATGGAGACTGTGTAAAAAAACCCCCACAATCCACAAATGGGTTTCAGCAGCTGCCTTATAGTGCAATTTAAAGCATTTTATTTGCTTAGTTCAGTAAGAAGCAAGAAGATCACAGAATATGTATGTCTTCACAAGAGGAAAGTGGTCTAAAAAATGTGATGAATAGCAGTAAAAAACTACTCATGACACTCAAATCAGGCTGACTCAGGGTATACCATGATGGGCACAGGCTAACAAGCAAAGCAATAGTTCTGCTAGTATCATTTTCAAAACAGATGTCTGTCTCGGAGATATGGTTTCACCAAATAAGTTATTGAGCTCAGGGAAAGATGGAAGGCAATGGATCTGCAGCAAGTCAGACTACAAGTGGTATTGGATAGGGTATGGTAAAAGGGCAGAGAACAACAAGAGAAGAAAAAAAACACCCTGAGGAATCCCACTGGTGAGAGAAACTTACCCAACTCATGTGAGAAGCACAGCTGGGCAAACTCCTGCTGTGCAGGGACTCCCTCCATGCAGGACATTGCCCTTGAAACAAGACAGCTTGTCCCTAAAAATCCCTGTCTGAATGATCTTATTTTCACCATGACTTTCCAGCCTTGTAGGCACCCTTGCAGACACTCACACATGCTAACACAGGGCAGAAAAAAACCACTGGAAAACAAATATTCTAGCATATATTTTCCTATAAGAGGAAAAACCACGCAGAGGACCAGGAAACCTGCATTGTTTCGAGGCTCTCCAGGGCCAGCAGATGTCCCAAGGGCTGTGGAGAAAAGCATTTGTGGGAAAGGTCAATGCCTGCATTACACACTGAGACTGCTGCCTCCATGCCACGTCCACCTCCCTGGGAGGCAGAAGGGAGGTGGATCAGGGGTACAGGATAGCAAAGAAGTACTGGAAAAGTGGATATGTCTGCAACAACACACTAATACATCTGAGTGTCTGCATTTTGTAGGAAATGGTGACCCCCATCTCTTCCTGCTCCATAAGGACTTCTGCAGATGGCTTTTGTGGTTCCAACGCTGGAGCAATACAATGAGTTTCTGCCTTCACCACTGCTGTCTTGTACTGGTTTACCACTTGCACAGTTTTAGCACTCCTGCTCCTCATAAAATGCTTGGAAAACAAAAATTTGCCCAACTTTGGTAATTAAAAAAAGCTGTTTTGCAGAGAATCCATTGCTTTCCAAATTCTCCTCTTTCCACTTTCTTCCCAGAAAGAAAAGCTGGATGATTTGAAGAATATTTTCAACGTCCCTTGCATACAAAAAAATAATTACCCTTGTATGGCCTCCCACTCCCACCCCCCATCTACTTTCCTGTGCTGTAAGCCATGGACTGGCACCAACAACACACCAAACACAAAATTCAGTAGCAACCTGGGGCCTATCAGGATTCAGCCTTTGAATCTTGTCTGATTTTTCTTTCAGTGGCAGGTTTCAGTGGATTTCTGGGAAAGACCTGAAATAGTTCAGATTTGACTTAAAGCTGGAAATGCACTTCATGGGATGGACAGTTGGTGGGAAGAACCCAACCTTTTTTATCCATAGATACACAAACCATGGCCAAACTTTGGATTGGAAAATGAATCCTCGTTCTCCAAAAAAGGCTTCATTTATGATTAATTTTAAATGAAACAACCTTGCTCTACTGTCAGCTTTGCCAGTTGTCAGATTCAAAGCCAGGATGTGCCTTCAGCTGCAAGAGGCTTAAACAAGACTTAAAAACATGAACCCTGCATCTGGGCATCTAATATTACTTACACACCTGCTGAGAGGGGACCACTTTTATGTCCAAAGTTGCTTCTGAGAGGGGACTTCCAAGCAGGAGCAATGTGACTTCATGAGATCTATGGCATTAAATACTTGAAGTTGTATTACACCTCCCCTGGCAACATTGCAGCTGTATTATCACACACTTCACTGTCCACTTCCAGGTATACTATCAACTCCTGATCAACCACTACTACATTTTTAAAATCATTCTGCTAATGTACTCCATAAGTTTTTTGACTAGCACAAGGCATATTTACAGTGATGTTTCCCTACTGTAATGCAAAATACTAGCATGAGTCAACAGTGAAAAAAAGAGAAAAAGTAAAGTTCTAAGCCAGTAAGGTTTATGAACAGACAACAAAGCAGATGAAATCCGGTGCAGTCTTCCAGTAAGAGATGGTGTCCCTGGGCTTGTGTTCAGCCTGACAGCTCCCCATTTGCCAGCTATCATGGGTGTGGGGAAAAGCAGTGGGATCAAAATCACAGACCCATAAGGGATGAAGTGCCATAAGGAAGGAGGTCCCCACAGTGTACTGAAAAATCCAGGTGACCTCTGGACAGATGTGTGCTGAGAGAAAGAAAATGTCTTCCCACACATACAAAGCCCTTCCATATCCCTGCCTCCCCCTGCCCAAGCTCAGAAGCTGGCGGAGCCTCCTGGGTTTATAGAACTATGGACCGAGGAGGTGAAGAGACCCTGACACACAGCAACTAGTGACAGAGCCACTCAAACCTTCATGACCACCCTTCCCAACCTGGGTACAATGGTTACCACGAAGTTTTGCAACTCCTGGCAGGCAGCCACAGGCAGGGCTGATGCCTCCACAGCACAGCAGAGAAGTGAGCATATGGAAGGATACAGTGTCCTCTAGAGGTGGAAAAATACCTTATCATTTGGTCACAGAGTGAGCACTGGACAGCAGGATTGCTCCACGAGACCAGGAGGAATTGCTCAAGTCTGGCAAAGTACAAGGGTGGAGAACCACTGCTGGGCAGGAGAGGGACAGGCAGGTGTGGGGCCACACCACCATCAATTGCAGTGCCCCCAGAACAATGGAGATGGCCAAAATTCACTTACTGAGGCCCAAACTGCATCCATAAAATAGCTCCTCAAGGCTCCCAGGTGTCAACCCCCAAATCTGGCAGCTTTGCTGCCCATCACACCTCTTCTTCTCCTGGAAGGGGTTGATAGCCGTTTACATTGCCAAACATAATCAGCCTGATGCTAGGTGGTCATATGGGGAGGTAGCCCCACACACAGGGCTGGCTGCTTGATCTGGGTACTCAGATCAGGTAAAACAATCTTTGTGGGGATAAGGAGGGAAAAAATACATGAAAGTGCTCTGTAAAGTACTGCTTTGGGCCAGGAGCTGTTTCTAGTGTTTCTAAACAGGAGGAGCTTATGAGTTTGAGTAGTCCTGAGAGGCTTCATACAGTTGTGGAAAATGAGGCTCTTAAGTGCTCTAAACTCACTTTCAGCTAGAATCCTTATAAAACCAGGAATGTCTTCTACATATCTTTCAAAAGTAGCCATGGTTTAAGTAAAAGCATTGTTGGGAAGAGAGGAAAAACATAACATTGCTGAAATAGGGTCAACATTCTTGCCAGAGGCACAGTTCCATGAAAATAGGTGTTCACACAGAAGATCCAGACCTTTCCCCCTGTACCACTGGAGTGTAGCTGGCGATAAACACCAGCCACCACAGGAATGCAGGCAAAAAATCCCTGAACAAGGAAGAGCATGCTGAGTAAAGACACAAACCAAGTACCCAGAGCAGCACAGAGGCAAGACCAGTTTCCCTGACCAGCTTCTTGCTGCCCTTTCTTATCCCTGCTGGATTCAGCAGTCAGCCTAAACTCTAAACACAACAAGGGGCTCTTGCAGTCAGGAGGATAAAATCAGATTTGCAAATGTTGTGTCTTTGCAAGACACTATTGCATCCAACTAAGTATGAAGGTCTGATGTTTGACAAACCAAGAATCAAAAGAATGAAAGAGAAACCCACACACATTGCCACACTGTTTTCCCTCCTTATCCTCTCTTAGCTGTTGGCTGCTGCTGCTATTCCCTCAACATAGATATCACAGAGACTTTCCTGCCATTCATTCACCCCAGGAGTCCCAGCAAAGCCTTTCGTGGTCAGTCAGGTCTTGAAGGTCCATCTTTTGAGCACCAAACTCTATCATTGTGAATAATACTAAACAAAAGAGCATTCAGCAACTCCTTTTAGCCCAAGGAGGAGGACAGCTGTTCCTCCCACCACCCTTTTGGCTTGGCTTTTGACAATGCAAAGTTGGGGAAGTCAACTACAATATAAAGAATTATTTGCAAACTGGTAATGGCTGCAGAGCAACAGACACCAAGTAGCTCTGCTCCGTGGAGGGAATGCTCAGAGTGCCAGTATCCTGCTTGTTCACCAACCAGCCACTGAGAAACCAGATGTCCACAAGAGGACTGAAAGCCTTTGAGACACTTATAAAAGAATACTCACTCTCTGCTAAACCTCCAAATTCTAGCCTAGCTGAGGGAGGACAATGAAAACTGAATTCTAGTGAGTTTTTTGAAACAGCTCTGACCAGTGGCCAAGCTTGACCATGTGTGGCATTGGCTGAACTGATGGGAGGTGTCATCCCATAGCAGAAGGTTACCCTCCCACTGCACCCCAAGCATCTCCAGTACATCCAGTGGGGCTGAAACAGAAATAGATCTTCCTGCTCAGGGAGCATAGTCAAGGCAGTCTGTAGGATTAGCTGTGAGCTCAAGGCCCTGGGAACCACATGTGGCTTACATTTTTTAAGTACCAAAATGAACAAGAAGTGGGAAAGAAAAAAAAAAAAGACAAGACGATTTTGTGCAAATCCCACTCATACAGGGTTTCTAAGCATGAAAATACAAACAAACACAAACCAAAGTCCCTCAGTACTAAGCTCACCCGAAGACACACAGCTCCACTTCTCCATTTTTCTAGAGTGATCAAGCCAATGGATCTAGGCTTAGTAGAATATCAGAAAAGTTTCCGAGTCAGGAGAACCAGTGGCTCTCTCGGGCAGGGAGAAACAGCCTTACTTGCAGGAATAGCTAGCGGGAAGCTGCACTGCTGCGGCGTGCCCAGAAGGTGGCAGTATTTATTAAAATTTTGTCACTACAGCCCCTGGACAGCAGCGATTCGTGCTCGAGCAGGACCCAGCAATTCCAGTATTTGAAAATAGCATTCCTAAAGAAAAAAAAAGAAAAAAGGTATTGAGAAACAATTATGTCGATTTGGTTAGTTTTCTGCTCTCTTTTTGCAGAGCCTGTGTCTGAACCAAGCTGAAAATGCTGTGCACTGAAGCAAAACTCATTTTTATCTTGTTTTTCGTACATGCTTAAGACCACAAAAGATATAAATTTTTTCCTTGTAGTAAATTAGGATCTCTGGAGATGGCTTTGTATCTGTCCTAAGCATTCTCCATTTTCAGGGACAAATGATATAAACTCATGGCTTTTTATTTTTCTTGTCTTTAGATTTCTCTTATTTGTGTCATTATTCATGGAAATTATTTACTATTTAATAACTTAAGAAATTCTGATCTGGCAAAAAACAACCACTAAAATGATCTTCCCCGAAGAGCTGCTGTGTTAGACAAGCAAGCAAGGACCATGTGAATACACACGGGAACATCTGTTTCTGGTCCCTATACTATAATTAGAGCACGGACATTCCTCATGCAGCCACACAGTACTGCTCAGTGCAGTGGTAGAAGCAGCCTCCTCATCGGGATTTGCTGGTTTACAGGTTTTGCTTTGGCACAAGCCATCACCTGAAACACAAAACAACCAGGAACCAGCCCAAACATGAGTTCTTACCTCATCTCAGAGGGTTTCTGGACTCCTCAACGTGATGAGGATCCCCCGCTGAGGAAGATCACTTTCTTCTCTCCTGGGTAAGTCCCTCCCACAATTTTTTAAAGAAGTGAAGGTCATAAACCTGCCTCACTCCTCAGAAAAATATTACTGCATTGGACAGAATAACTCAAGGAGCAGATTATGGTCCAGTGAAGGACAATTGCTGAGTATTAGTGCTCCAGAATCCCCAAACTGGTCATGTTTTGCACACTAAATACTGATATTATGTTTTAACTCTTTCACCTGTCTTGACAATAACTATGGATTTTGATGATTTTGTTTACTATTGTTATCATTAGTGGCAGTCAAAACAGTTATCTTGGAGGTTTTCTACCTCCTTCCTAGGAATCTGGTATGCTTGAGAAAAAAAAAAAAATCCAAGACTAAAGCTAGTACACATTTCTGTGTTTTAAGACTTTCTTATATTTGTCCACATCAATAAATGGAGAGTACAAGCACATTACAGGTGTCATCACAATTGTTTTGCTTAATTTTTCATAAGTTCTATATCCCTTTATCACATTATTGGGGAGCTTGAAAACAACACAGCCTTTTAATTTTTACCAAGATTATTTTGTCATTAACAACTTCGAGACTGTATTTCAAGACTAGAGAGGAGCATTAATATGAACTGTCACAGCCTTCCCTGATCCCCTGCATTATTAAAGAATTTCTACTTCTAACTTGCCTTAAACTCTGACTGAGCTCTGGTTACTGTTAGCCAACCATAAAGAACAACAGGGGCAACCTTCTAGCCATACACAGAGATCCCGAAGTTACCCTCAACAGCTTGATTTGATAGCAAGCTTTTCCTTCCTGCCAATACGTAATCCCTTTTGGAATAAAAGTCAAGTTAACACTTTTCTGGATTGGAAGTAAGTTAATAATTTCCCTTTATAATAGCAGAAAAAAAAATGACAGCCTAATCACAGTCTATAAAATAAGGCAGATTATTACATAGTACTCCACCCTTAAGTACAACTTCTCCACTAAAAGCCAAACCTGATAAATAGTACTCCTCCAAACTCTACAATCAGGAGCAGCTTCTCCAATGCAAGACACAAGAGACCAACACATTGAATTTCAGGAACCTGAAAACCCTCCTGAGTAGCAGTGAAACAGAAACAGCAACAACCAGCTATCCTCTTACAGCATTGATCTTCTCACAGGTGTTTTGATTAGGACACACCTACTTCTATCTTGTAACCCATATGATAATATCCAGCTGGCTTCTCTCTCCAAGCGGTAGGCACTTCTCTACTTTAAGATTTTCCCTTATTGTACCTATGGAAGGGGTCTTCTTCCCTCTCCATGAGAAGCATGTCCTCATGGCATCTCTCTGATAGTACTGCAAGTGTTGGATGACTTTCTTGGGAAAAAAATGACCTCTTAACTCTCCTCCCACTAAAGCTATTTGAAAAAATATATTTTCCCCACATTACTGTGTGTATATAACAGTTAAGCTGTGAGACTTGTGTGAAAGGTATTGGGTGGTCTCTCTCTGTACAGGCACTGCCTCCATTTGGTATTGACAGACTTTTCTCCTCTGGGGTGCTAGGACTCCATATGTTTCTCTTTTCCTTCCTGAAACAAGAGCTATTTTCCTTATGATGGGATGGAAAACAAAGCCTGAAAGCAGTATCCTGCCCAAAAATGAGGGTGTGGTCACCAGAAACAAGGAAATAGTTCAAAAGAGTCTTCTCCCATAGGAGCAGCCCTGCCTTGAATAGGCTGTTTAAATACCTCTCAGATCAGAAGGCCATGGCATGTAGGGCTAGGAAAGCCCTGGGATACAGTACTTGACATGAAGATTGGTCAAAGGTCTCAGAGATGCCCCCTTGAACACCACTGCTCTCTTTGGGTTCTGTGGGGGGATGGAATGTAAGAGAACAGAAATAGTGTAGAAGGAAATCTCACCCCTGAGGAGCTGCAGCTATACTAATTGCCAAGGATTAGGAATAGGTCCCAGCTATGTCCAATAAGGATGAGTGCTATAAAAGAGTGAGTTAGCTGGTTGAGAAGGGAGCTGAAGTTTGTTGGCTGTGCTGTGAGGAGCTGCCCATGAGAAATCACTGAGAAGGTATAGAAGTTTTGCAATAAGATAACAACAGAGTTCATAAATTGAGATTGAGAAATTAACCTACATCTTTCTCACACTAAAAATTTGCCATTCAAATGAGTCTGTGAGTTCATCTTGAGCTCTCTAGCCTAGTCAGACACTCCTCCTCTGGATCTGGAGATCAGTCTCCTGACATTGTTCATACTTCCACAGAAATGATTATTCATACAAACAGGATTAAGCAGGCAGGAACATCTCTGGGCTATCCAAATATGGAGATTATGGCCCTTGAGAAAGAAACCTTCAGCCTCCAGAAGACATCAGAAATCCCAGACTTTCATGGATAATGTGTAGGAGAAGGACTCTGATACAGGGATGAATATCCTCCAAGGGAGAAGATGTGGCACAAGAGCCTTTGGAAAAGACCCAGCAATCTGCCTGCTAGTGAGGAAGGGGGGAAAATCCTGCTTACGACAAGATGTTCCTTTTTGCATAGGAAGGTGATGACAGCTGGAATGAGGGAAGGAGAAAAAAATGCAGGGCAGCACCCTGTGTGGTAAAAGATGGCTCCCCTGCCTGCCACAGCCAGCTCACACTTGGAGCTGCCAAATGGGTCACTGGCTCCAACCAGCCCACACATCTCTGTCTCTGGGCAATTTCCATCTATCTACATCCAGAGCTGGCTCCAGGGATGAAAAAGCAGCAGTTCTTTCCTTGGAGGGGTAGGTAGATGCAGAAAAAGTGGGGAAGGCAATGGCTGGATCTGCTAGCTCCAACTGCTTCTGAGCCATGGCTGAGTATCACCAGGAACCACATGAGTGGGATGCTACTGCAGCTCCTTGGTTCAACTGAGCTACTACCTCTACAGGGCAAGTATCCCACCTGCTTTGAATGGCTTTCTTGTCTTCTTAATTCCCTCTTCTTCAGCCTTTCTTGCCCATTCCCCCTAGTTTCAAGGAAGAAAAGAAAAAAACAGAGGGAGATATTAATGAACCAATGTCATTGCTGTTTATTAAGTTTTACCTGTTCAGCAACAAATCTATGCTGTGCCTGTTGCTTTAATTAGCTGTCAGTCAGGAAAATCAGGGCTGTGAAGAGCTGATACAGCTGAATAATTGTTTGGGAAATAGTGCTTGGGGTTGGACCAGAAATTTGTCACTGCTGTTAGAAAATACTTCCAAGTCACCAGAAAGAAGCAGGGCTGGGAGGCCTAGCAGTGGGATCCTGCGCCAGGTGAGGTGCCACAGATGTGGCAGAGGCTGCCCCCAGCATGCAGTGTACAGTGGCTTAGTGCCAACCTTTTCCATGCTGGCAGTAATGCCCATGAGCAAGGGGGAAATTGGGCCAAGAAGGGACAAATTTGACCCACACAACATGAAGAGGGCCAAGAGTAAGTGAATGACTATCAGGTTGCTCTTCTCTGCTCTCCCAGTTCATAAGGAGAAGGAAAACCTTGCCCAAGTGTCATGGTTTGACCCGGAAGTGAGGTTTTGGGAAGTTATGGTCAAACCAATCAGTGGCCAGATTTCAAATTGGCACCTGGTGTGGCCACTGGGGACTTGGATACGCCTCTGAGAACACACAGGGGTTAAAAGCAGAGCACTCCCAGAGAGACTTTCTCTTTGGAGTCTGGCAGGTGAGCAGATCGGACCTCTCGCCTGCCCAGCTGCGTCTGGGTGGGGAAGGGGAGGAAGGCCATGCAGCCTGAGAAAGGGAAGCCGGAGCTGCTGCAAGATGCAGAGGTGGAGGAGTCCTGGGATGGTTTGGGCAGCCCCCCCCCCGGAGAGAAGGATAAAGCGGTCGGGAGGAGAAGTGGGGGGGGCAAGGTGCCCAGGCGCTGCCAGACCAGGCTGAGCTTTTAACCCTTTTTAATGTTGAAACAATAGAAGCTGTAAAAACACTGATCCTCCTCAGCTAGAAATTGAGAGGGGACAGAGGATGGGAAAGATGAAGAAGGTTTGAGTAAGTGAAGGAATGCCAGCAGATAGAGCACCCGAGATGGAGGAGATGATTGGAGTGGCTTTAGCCGGACTTTTCCTCTTACATAGCCACGGGCGAAGCCAATTTCTTCCTTTAATGCAGAGACTGCACCTTGGGAGAGGCGGTTGGCCAGACGCCAAGAATGATAAGGCTGTGAGGAGAAACAGAAGGAGCAGAGACTGAGGGGGAGGGTGTGTTGGAACCCTCGGCCTTCAGCGAAGGATCTCTGTTCCTGAGCCCCAGGCTCCAGGGGAGTGAATATGGGGGGGACAGGCGTCCCAAATGGTGAGAGGTGGCCACTTCTTGGAACTGGGTGAAAAGCATTCTTAAAAAGAACCTAAGGAGTAGTTTGGATCCATGGACAGTGGTGAGAGCACTGGACATGGAAGGAAGATGGTCACCATGGCAGATTTCTCTTCGAGCAGCTGCTGTGTGTGACATGGAAGCACAGAAGTTCTACTGTGTTTCCTGGAGAGGCCCATGGTGCAAGAGGGGAGGCTCCTCTCTCCTGATGGACTGGGGGGGGCTTGTGTGAAAGGAGGGTATTGGATTGAGTATTAATATGTTAGAGGGGATTTGAATGTTAGAGGACTGGGGGGAGGAGGAGGAGGAGTGTTTTGAAAGTGTTCTATTGTGGATTGTTGTGTGTGTGTAGTTTTCCCCTTCCTTTTTGTGTCTGTGTAGATTAATAAAGTGTTGTCTTTTTCCTCCATTCCCAAGTTAGAGCCTGTTTTGTTCTGTTCCGGGGGCACATCTCACAGTAACCATTTTGGGGGATACGCCTTTCATGGGGGCACTGACACTGTGCCAGTGTCAATCCATGACACCAAGCATGACCCAGCACTGATAAGAGCCCTCTTTCATCTACTGTCTCTCCCTATACACAGGCAAAGAGCAAACCATACATCTTCCTTGAATTTAAGTAGGAAGGAGAAGAAAGACATACTTATTTCAGAGAGAGATGCCAGGCATCAGGACTCTGTCTTATTTTCTGCAGTGAGCATGTAACACCAGATGACATTTGCCTTTCAGCTGGGTGGGTGGCTTTTACCTTTACATACACCATACACAGCAAAGGCTTTTGCCACACACAGGCAGACACTGAGCTTGAGGTAAAACCTTGGAGCAAAGTGCATGGCAGCAGGAGCAGCCCAATAAGTAAAGCCTTCACTGAGTGAGAAAGGAGCAGGCTGTGTATCAAAAGTGTAGGTGTTTCATCATGTGAGAGAATGGCCCACAAGGAAGCTAGGAGTAAATCTGTTGTTGCTGGGTGGGCTTAATAGCTCCTGGAAATTGAATTGTGTATTCACAGCTTTTTGGAAACTTGAACTGCTGTGGGTTAACCCATTTGTGCCCCCCTGGCCTTAGCCTTGTACAAACACCCAGTTTTATTTCCAGAGCAATTATAGGACACTAATATGAAATGCTTCCCAGGGGACAGCCAACCCAGCTTTTCAGCCCCCAAGCTCAGTGCAATTTACCTGATTGCAGGAGACCTCAAGTGCATATCCATCCCAGACCTTCACCCCCTTGGACATTAACCAGGAGATTATCAGCATCAACTGCTATTTTGCGCCTTCTGAGAACTTGTCCTCTGAGTGCTTTTCAGCCAGACACAAAGGATTCCCCACAGAAGTGCAGTGAGCAGGAAAATACTGTGGAAAATACAGGACTAACCCTGAGATACTCACAGGTGGTACCTGTGGGACTGGTGACAAGGGCCTTGAGATGCTGGCTGCAGTCTGACTGCATGTTTTGGATTTTCCCAGTTCCTGTGGAAGATGCACAGGCAGGGAAGGAAGTGTGAGATGCTCCCAGAGGTCCCCTGTTGGTGGTTGTTGAAGTTTGTCCCTACAGCAGGACATGCTATGGAGCTCACTGACCCTACTGCCTGGTACAGCCAGGCTTGTGCGTGCTGCAAGGATGCCATGGGACACATCTGCCCCACAGAAATGACAGGCAGAGGAGCCACTGAGCTGTGACCACCTGAGAGTGCAGGACCACTGGGTCATGATTGTCCTGTCTGGGGCTTGCTGATTCAAGCCCCAGCTGTGTGATGTGGGGGAGAGACACAGCTCTCCTGCAGATACACCTCCATCACCACCCCAAACCTATCTGCTACTGTACTCCCCAGGCTTGAGATCCATTTCTGGCTGTTACTGATTGTCCCTTTAATTTATCTCTGCTTAGGAATTGGTTCTTCCATGTCTGTACACTGCAAATAAACTCCTTTAATTGAAGCTCCCTGACCTTGTAGGCTAATGTTTTGACACAGTTCATCTCTTGGTGTCTGCCAGGCAATGAGTTGACATGTTTTGCAACAAATATTAAGAGGCAGCACAAGGAAACCCCAAGCCAGGAAAGGTGGCAACCTACCCAGCCTGAAACTCACACTGCTCCCTATTTTGATTATGCATTCAGAGCTTAATTATTATTTTTTTTTCAAACCCTTGTAGTAAGACCAACATGGTGGGTTGATACTAAGAACCAAGTCCTACTTCTTAAAACAAAATAAGTAGAGGGGGGCAGCATCTCCCTTTTCTATCAAAACCTTGTCTCATCTTGCTGGTTACATTGTTCTCCAGAATTTAAGCCAAGAAGAAATCTCATAGTATCCAGAATAAAGATTAAATTTAAAATCCACAAGAGCTGGCAGGTTAACCCCAGCAGAGCATGGAGATGTGTACTTAGCCTGTGTAAATTTTAATTCCACTGTTTGACTGATACCTATGGGATTGTCATTCCTTCCACCTCACTTATGATTTCACATGGGATGTTGCCCTCCATTAATACTGCAGTTTTCCTTTCAGGAGCAGAAAATTATTCACAGTACTTAATATCTGATAAATGTGGGCAGCATCAAGACACCCATACTAGTGTATAACAGATGAATGACAATAATAGAGAAAAGGTTCATCAGAGGCCATGTTAGAGCCAAATTTGTGTGTGTGCAAACATCCCAGGCAATACTGCAGAGAGAAATGAATTAGCTTCAAACAGAGCACCCTCACCCAAAGACTCCCTTCATGAGGCACAGGGAAGTGCCAAGGCATTTCTGCACTCACTCACTGTCACAGCTGAGTAAGCCAACAGCCTGCAAGTTATACTGTGACTGCCCTTGCTCATCAGCCAGCCTCTTCACACCGAGTCTCATCTTCTTTACTGGAAATAAAGATCATTCGGACCCTACTTTACAGCTGTGCTGACTCAGGGGTCCGGCAACATTCTCACACATACTGAAACCTCTGCATGTCTGCTGTTGCCATGAGACTCTCAGAGCTGTACCTTTTTGCCAAAAACCTGACTAATTTCATACCTTTTGGGGTCTGGTGGCTTTTACAAAGCAGACACGATGAACAGAGTGTCAAGAAGAACTGTTGCAAGCAAATGTCAGCATTTCCCATGGTCCCATTTGTGACTCTCAGGCAGGCAGCTCAGAGTTCCTGTTGGCATGATTACCTGATTGATAGGTTGGGTATCTCCTGGTGCCCCAGTTCCAGGTCTGGCAATCAGGGCTCATTGGCTTTTCATCCTGCTTCTTTCCTGACCCTTCTCTCTTTAAGTCTCACATCTTTCAACTGCAGCAATATATCCTATTCCCAAAAAACACTGGGAAATATATTTGTCAGCTTTGCAGAAGCAGCTGAGTTTTTTTTATACAGCTGAGTCTACATGGTGAAGATGAGGAATTGAATTATTCACTGCACGTCTCAGACCTTAATGACTAGATTGGGATTTGCTTCTTTATCTTCCAGGCAGGAGGGGAAGTGGAGGCTGAGGCAGAGGAAAAGTCTAGCAGAAAGAGGCCATGCTGCGTCCCTGTGCTCCACTGCTGGGAGCTCTGTGGATGCTATCATTAACCACCAATAGCAGGACAGAAGCTGGGTGGTACCAGGGGAATTACAACCTCACAAACCCTGTTATTAAACAGTCACGCATGGTGCTACCTCTCTTATATCTCTCAGGGTTTGTTTACCTTTTTTAGTAAAAAGGAACAATAACTCCCAGGCAATTTCCACAAGATTTCAACATGTCTGTGTTAAACATTAGACTGGAGCCTCTGGATCACAAACAAAATCACCCAAGCTTTTTATGCTGTTGGAAAGGTGTTGTGAAGGGAAAGGCCTGGTTATGCGCAGGCCGTGGAATGTGCAATGGCAGTCTGTGCTCCCCACAGTGACTTTGGGGTGCATATAGAGACATCCTTATGGAGATCACCTGGCAGAATGACAAAGATTGGGAACCCTTAATAAACTGACTTCTGTAGGATATCTCAAGCTTAGTATGCACAGATGGAAGTGTCTACATCATCTGAATGCCCTTTTGCATCTTAAAGAAATGAATCATGGAAGAGGTCCAATTGGGTACATTTAAACTAAGCAGTTTCTCACTCCTTCCCTCTTTTGCCCACTGCTCAGGGTGAAATCGCCAGAGTATTGTGAGAGGAAAGGAGAAAACCCTGACACCATGTAGCTCCTCACTCACTGTACAGACAACCTGAGAAGATTCTGTACTATTTGTGTAAGCTTGCTGTGCATCCTTCCATTTCTCCACCCTTATA
The DNA here is from genome assembly GCF_017590055.1 of Onychostruthus taczanowskii. NCBI lineage: Eukaryota > Metazoa > Chordata > Aves > Passeriformes > Passeridae > Onychostruthus > Onychostruthus taczanowskii. The sequence continues at coordinate 125,730 of NW_024499051.1, read as the reverse complement.
TAACAACTATTATTGGAAAGAATGGACTGAAATTTTTTCTTTAGCAGAAAGACAAAGAGCATGGAGATATGTGCACTAAATTGTCTTCCTTAAAGCTGGAGTAGTCCTTCAGGATTTGAATGAGGCAATTACCTTAGAGAATGTTAAAAAATTCCAAGACAATAGGAAATCTTGGCCATCAGATATTAGTTTTCAGCATATTCCCCTTCCCCCAATATTCCCTCCAAGTGGGATTTGAACAAACTGTGCAAGAAAAAGAAAGTTTAGAAGAGATCAGAAAGAGAAGAGAGAAGCTGAGGAATGCCCCAGGAGAGCCAGAAGAGGACTGCGGCAGTTGATGCCATGGCTGAGGACTGACAGGTGAAGGTTTTGCAGAGCTCTTCTCCTTTCCTCAGAGCTTTGCTTCTACCGGGAGGCAACTGCAGCACCCTTTGGAAAAGCTTGCCATGGTCAGCACCAGTGTCTGGGTTGTCCCCAAGTCCTGCTCTCCAGCAGTAGAAGGGTGCAGGTCCCAAATGGTCCAGGAACTTCATGACCCATGAACTTCATGACTTCATGATCACTTATCCCAAGGCTATCTCACAGGCTTCTTTCAAAGATTAACTGAGGGGACCATGGAACACCTTCCTTTGGACAAAAATTCATGGAACACACTGCATGTATAGAAATGCATATGTCCCAGCATGGGAATCAGAGAAAATATGAACAAAGATGGGTAAGAAAGGAGGAGAGAGGAATGAGAGAAACCATTTATTCACATTTTCCTGGCTGAAGTACAATAGTCAGGAAAGCATTTGCTTTCTTGCAGCATTAACAGATTAAAAGTTTCACAAGTCCTCACTACACTGGTGCTAATTCTGGAGTTATGGATTGGAGCAAACAGGAAAGCAGACATATTAAAGAAGCTTATTTGATGATGGGTTGCTTCCAGCAAGTCTCTGCAGCATACTATAAGAACATAATTAGAAAATTTTACTCCTTCACCTCTATAAGACTAAAGATATTCCCTCCTTACTCTAGTCTGAGCACTAATAAGTCCCACCCAAAACCATTTCATTTATTGATAAAATAAATAAAGCCGTCTATTTTCTTCTTTCTTCCCCATACACTGAACATAAACCAGACTGGATTCTCAAAGCTACAAATGCAAAAAAATTACAGGTTGGCTTCATTACTTTATTAACACACGCACAGTTTCTCTGCCCAGGATTCTTGGAGATTGCTATTTTGTATTTCAATATATCTTGAAAGTCTAATCTGAGTGTGAGGAAAAGACATACTCTGTGTTTCTTGCTTGGACTTGTTTAGATTGCAGTAATCCTCACTTCAATCTTACATGAGGACAGATGAGGAGTGCCACTTGTCTCCTGACGAACATTGGCACTTCCTGTGTCAGCACAGGTCCCATAACACTGCTAGGATCCCAAGGGTCATTTTGAACCCCATTTTTAATTCATGCACATGGTCAGGAGAGGCAGAAGTTAGCTAGATCTTTCCTTTCACTTTCCCTTTCCTCTAATTTGGTGATCTAGTCCATTTGACAAGTCACATCCATGAAAACATCACCATCCATTGGGAAACAGTTTAGTGTTGCCTTCTGAGACAGACACATAAAACATTTTGTGGGTCCCATCTGTTTCACAACATCCTGACAGAACATGCCATGGACAGAGAAAGCTTTACAAAACTGAGGTCCCATGCCAACAATGCAGACAGTCAGGAACCCTGATTTCTCTGGCTTTTATTGCTCTTTTGCTAGATCCTCTCTGTTTCACAATCTGCAAGGAGATTCCCCCAAGAAAGAAGATAAGACCTTGACTCCCCCTTCTTCTCTTCCCTACGTGAACTTTTACAGCTGTTTTGGGGCTCCATGTGTCACACCAACACACACACTGCTGCAAACAACCTGCAGTGTCATGAAGAGAAAGCTAGAGGAAAAATGATGATGAGCTGGAAGGGGATACCTGGGAAGACCTCATGAATAGGCTTGTTGAGCTGAGGGAAAATCACAGGTCCCAGTTGAACTCACTGCCAAAACCAGTTCCCCTTCAGTGCTGATTCAGTCTGGGATGTACTGACTTGTTCCAGAGATCATATAAAGGAGTTCCAAATAATTCACAGCAAAAGCACAATCCAGGCTGCACAATTAAACTTCACAATTTCCTATCAAAACATTCCCGCCCCCCGCCCCCATATACAGATGCTAACCCCTGCTACAATATGTGGTACATGTTGTTTGCTGAATGGTGCCCTTTTTTTTCCCTCAAGGAAAAGGAATTAAAAGCTTTTTCATGTAAAAGACACAAATTAATAAAGCTGCCCAAGCCTGTTCACAGAGCGGAGTTTAGAACAAGGACATTTCTAAGGAAGGCATTTCTTAAATTACCGGCAGTACATTACTGAGAGAGCCTTCAGCAGGAGCTACCGTTCCCTTCAATCTCTGAATCACGCTCCAGTTCCCCAGTGTGTGCTGTATCTCACAACACTCACTCGCAGTTCTACTACTACAATTGCCAGAGAAATGAGCAGAACAATGAGGAGTTTGTGATTAATTCCTTTGTGCTGTTCATCGACATCTCCCCCTTCCCCCCCCCCACGCATCCATCAGTGGTTACATCACTCCACTTTCCTCAGGCACTACATCCCTCCCAGGATCATATCTTTGAATATAAAGCACATCTTGAGTTAAACATTAGCTACACACTAACTGGGGCTTGCTTTCTGACTGAATAATCAGCTTTAAAATAGGTTTTCTACAGTCAGACAAGAAAGCTACAAAGGAGCTCCTTAACAATCCTCTTGAAAGCAAGCTTTCAGTATTGGAAACCAAATTCTATTTTATCTATTTATACTTGTCACTAGTAATTACTTGAAAGCTCTATCAGCTTCCAGCTTTAATGATGTACCAACTGCTAGAAGCATTTGGGAACAGTGGAGCAGATCATAACAAAAACAAATTTATTTTAGAGTGGATATGTATTTCCCTAAAACCAATGCAGAACAGGGTTCCAAGAAATATTTTCATGTGCATCTTGACCATTTGTGACAGGCTGAGTTAACTTTAGTACCATAGTTGGGGCAGAGCACCTCAGTGTTTTATCAGAAAGGCAGCATTTACCTCAAACATGATCTTCTAGAGGCAGCCCATCAAGCACAAGCTGACAACAGTCATATGTAAAATCTGGAAGGCAGATACCATGTATTTGACTACATTACAGTGAAAGGTAAGGTCTGGCCCCTTGATGCCTGTGACCAAACTTCAAAATCCTTCTCCAACCCAGCAGCAATAAAAGATAGCTGTTATTTGCAGGTGTAACATCAAAAAGGCCACCTGCCCTTAGAAGTGAAATAAAGGACATCAGTTCTAGGGAGGTCTGTTGTCCATACTTATTCACAATATATTAAGACTGCCTGGCAAATGCTTGTTTGCACAGCCTGATCTTCTTCAAGGAGACAGCTCGAAGAGCTGGCACTTTGGAAACAATTCTGAGGACAGCTGCCTGGTGGGAAGCCAGAAAGGAGAACAAAGCAAATCTTTGGGAGTTGAGGATGGTAAACCCTGTCACTGAAAAAGGAAAACACTATCAGTGGAGTAGGCTGCAGCTAATTGTGGTATTGAATTTTATTTAAAAGGTATGCTCTGTCTCACCCCTCCAAAATGTGTGGTATATTCTAAGCCTGTGGTCCTGCCCTGAACCATCCTGTATCTGTAATCCCATTGGCCCAGGTCTTCTGCGCCCACTTTGAATCTCGCTCTTAACCTGTGCGAGGGAGATCAGACCCTCTCTTGGCCCTTCTCCTCCCCTCTTGGCCCTTCCATCCCCTAGGCTCTCCCTCTGCCCCTCCTTCTCCCTCCTCCTTCTCCCTCAGTAGCCATGCTGTTCCCGGGGATGGGACCCTCAATAAACCCTCATCTAATCAGCACCCTCAAAGCCGTGAGGACTCTCCTTGCCTGCCTGCTGCAGCCAGCCAACTCACAGCCTAGGGGGCCCTCCAGGGACACCCCGGGGTGCCCCCCCCAAAAAAAAATGAACTGCTGCAGCCAATATCATAATCTCAGAGCATTGCTGAGGCTGCATTGGTCTTCCTGACCACCAGAGGATCAGAAAATATTTAAAAGAAATTTAGTTTATCTAGCAGAACTGGCCCCTTCCTATGTCACTTGGTTACAACACCAGGAAAGACATCAGTATATAGATTATTTTCCTTTAATATCAAGGCAAGCAGAAGTTACCCTTCATTTCCCAAGTATGTTCTGAGATGTGAGTGTGTGACACAGCCTCTCACCCTGTTTAGTACAGGGTACATGTTCTGTGGTGTGATGGAGGAAACTTCTCAGGCTTGGAGGATGGGACTCGACCTGCGCATGAAGTTTGTGAGCCTGCAAACAAGAGAGGGTTTTCTGTACCTAACTCCTGAACTGACTGGCTGATGGCAAGGTGATCTTGGATGTCACAATTACATGACTCTTTGAAGCTCTGGCAATAAGTACCAATGCTTGGGATTACTGCAGCTAACTTGTTCCTGTGCCTGAATGGGGCCATGATCCATCAGAAACTTCCTGATGGAGTCCCTTATGACCTCAGTGCATTAGAGACATGGGGCTGTGACCATGCCTTGGTAAGCTGGGATTTTTTTATTATATGCTGATAGTTTGACATGAAGCAGGAACTGTGAAAGGCTTCTGTCCAAAACCCACTTCTGTGGGCATGATAACAACAACTGATATAGCAAATGGGGACAAAATCAAAATAAAAGAAAAACAGAGAGAGATTAAAGAACAAGACAGGAAAGATAAATCCTTTCCTATGCTTTTCTTTTTTTCCCCTTCTGTTTCAAAGTTTTTGTCAAGTGCAGTACAGAGTTTTTCTGTCTTTGTTTCAAATGTCCTCTCTTAAGACTGATCTCAGCACTCAAAAAGAGAAACGTGCCTACTTCTGAGGCCCTGTGAGACTGAGCACAATAAACAAACATTCTCTCGCTCCACCTCTTCTCACTCCTGCCACTGTCTCTGAGAAGGCAATAGGTAGGTCTGGCGCTTGCAGCTGCTCTTGTTCAGCTTGCACATGCACAGGAGCACGTAGGCAGTGATGTGCCATCAATACCGTCCAAAGCTAGGGAGGAAAGAAAAGCAGAATGCTGAGGGGAAAAATAAAAGAAAATCTACTTCTTCCCTTGCTGCTCTTCAGAAGTGTCCCAGCTGGTGAGGACTTCCTAGGAGAATGAGCACAAGTTTTACCAGTACTAATGGGAAAATGCTGACATGCCCTTTCACATCACAGAAAAACAATGGGAAAATTATCCAGCTGAAATATTATAACAGGTTCTGAAAAATTCAGAATGAAAAAGGACACAGGCACAAAGGAATTCACAGGCACTGTTGACAAAGGCTGTATCCCTGTATTTCTCAAAGAATGCCCAAGATCCACTCAGACCAAGAGGGATGTTCAAAGGGTAGCTGCATGCTGAGATCAGAGCAGCTACCCTGTAAGAATCAGGAAGAATTTGGTGAAAGTCCTCTAGGATGGTTATACAGCTAGAAAGCCTTTTGCTCCTTAATCTGTGAATAATTCAGCTATATTTGAGATGCTGTGCTCTTCTTCCAGTCTCCTCTTAAAAAGCACTTGGGAGGCAGAAACATGAAGAGGGAGAGCAGCATGAGGGGAGTGCTGAGGATTTTGTGCTATCCCCCTGATTTTTCAAGGGTCCACATAGTTTTCTGTTTCACATTCCCCTTGGGTCAAGCCTTCCTCAAGGCAGATAGTGACACATGTCACAGAATCTTTCTGCAAGCGATTAGGAGTGAAAATGCCTCAGAAGCCTTTTACACAGTTCATCAACTAGATGGGTGCAGTTTGTGCCTGACTACCTTCCCTCACTGAAAGCAAGGGTGACTGAATGGGCCATGTCTGGAGGTTATGTAAAAGCTATTAAACATGTTTACAATGAGAGAGGCGCGGTGGGATTTTTTATTATTATTATTTTTTAAAGGTAACAGTCACTTTGCCTTCTTTCACAGCAAACCAAATGTTGGAAACTCCTGCACAGATGGTCAGTTTTGATGGATTTTTCCTGTCCTAGAAACAGGATTTGTCCATCAAATTCTCATCTGCTCCTCCTGTTTCAGTGACTTTTGTCTCTGTTCCCTGCAGTTCCCCTCCAGCACAGGCATTCAGGTGCCATTTCAAGATATTTTTTCTAACATGTCCCTCTCCAGAAGAGAAAGAGATGGCACTGTACTGCCCAGTTCCATGTTCCCAAGAAACATGGTCCTGGATGATCCTAAGAAACAAACTACTGGCAATTCTGGTTTTTACAAGAGCTGTGATCCCAGAGCAGAGAAGGAATCACATGCCTACTTCAAGGCCATGAGGGCTGAGAGCAACAGTCATTACAGGTAGAGCTGATCAGACCTTGCTCTGCTGTCACCAACTCCCTCGTGTCATGTTCCAGGACATCCTGACCTTGGGAAGGAGGAATTCTGCTTCCTGAACCTGTTCACCATTCCCATGTAATTTATGCTGTTTACCCCTTGTGTTGCAGCACTTGCCTCTTCCCTTTGCTTTCTGATGTTTTGCAGTGACTAAGTTCCTGCTGCTGAACTTGCAGGCAGCATCTCTTTGTAAAGCGAACCTTTCCTCTGACCATGGAAGACGAGGGTACATTGCCCTTCACCCACAACTACAGTGCTGCTTCCAACTACAACCAGGGATCTTCAGAGCCTCCTTGCACGATGGAGGCTGCAATGCAGTCTTAGATGTTAATTTCCCCCATTTGATCCAACTACACATCCCAATGGGGAGCCAGAGGGGCACTTCTGAGGTGGGTATGTCCATCAGGGCATTGCTCTCCTTGGGCACTGGCTACAGATGGTAGGACAAGGAGCAAGGTGGGCCAGGAAAGTGCTTTGTTTTTGCTATAAGTAAGGCCAGACAAACCACTGATGTTCTTGTGTGTGTCAGGTTTTGTCTTGCAACCTAAGGCAAGTCTAGTGCATCTCTGTTTTCTATCAAAGTGCTGAAACACGGGGTCTCCTGCTATGCTCTGTACTAGAGCTGAGGCTTAGTCCTGGGAAAGAGTGGTCACTCAGGTACGGAAGAACAATCAAGCAAGGTTTGGGAAAACCATATATGTATGGTGGGAATTGTTACCTGATGAACAGCATGGATACTGCATACACTGACCTAAACACTGACCATGAAATAGGTCAATTTGCCCGCTGGCTTTTGTTTAAATTAGGCTTTAGGATGTTTTCCACCCAAAGTGACTAAGCAGATGCTTACCTCCTCAGCTGATGCTTTTTAAGCAGGCTGTCGAAATGGTGTCAGCCAGGGAAGCAGAGTAAAGGAAGTACATTACAGACCCTGCTCATCTGTGCCCAGGCAGTCTTTCTGCACCTTGGCCTCCACCAGAGCAGTTTAGTGCCACAACACCATCCCAGTAAGAGTAAACTCTGGTGTCCAGTAGCAGCAAACCCCTTTTGTTGTCCTGGGATGCATGACCTCCCTTTCTCAGCTGTGGGTGTGAGCAGTGATTTAAACGAAGCAGTAAAAGAGAGGGGGGAAAGAAGCAACATGGAAAAGCCTGCAGCATGCCTATGGAGGCAGTAGAGCATTGAGATAAATTTATTTAATGGGTTCTGTAGCAGAGGTGAGACGGCACCTGGAATTTATGTGATCATTAAACTTCCATGTGCAGTGGACCTGTGAATTCAGAGCAGTGATGTAGGAATGCGCCCCCTAATGACAGAGTGGCAAAACTAACCTTTGTCCCCCAAAAAAGGAAAGAAGCCCAGAAGCTTCTCTCAACTGTTAGGTGGAAAGCCCCCTTATAGGGCCTCAGGGACTTCACCAAACACCAGAGAACACCTAATTGGATAGAAGCCAAAAAGTCCCGCCTGATCAATCAAGTAGAAAAGAACAGAACAAAAGAGAAGAGGGGCTTTTGTGTGAGGTGTTTCTACCAGGGGCAGACCTCTGTACCTGGCTCGAGTTTTTCTATTTGTTATTTTGCCTTTATTAAACCTTTTTTGTTTCTAACACCACAGCAGAAGCCATCCTGCTTATTTTATGCCCCCAAAGCACTAGCTGAGCTATCCTTGGGTGTATTAAGTGTTTTTCTAGGGCTTATGAGAACTGGCCCTGGGACAAACAACTTAATACAGTGACACAAAGCTGTCAACTCCAGAAGCGTCACTGCTGTTTATCAAACTCACTGTTTTCCCCCAGAAGTGAGTAATGGGGCAGGGAAAGAAGTTCACAATGATTCTTGTGTGTAGTCCATAGCAATTGCAGATGATAATTCCATTGTTCACTAAATGTTACACTTCATTTAAAAAACTAAAAACAAACAAACAATAACAACAAAAAACCCCACCTGATCAGGCATGAAGGTGTTATTCAACTCCTTTCAGAATCCTCTGCATCTTCCAGTATAAATCCACTGATTCCCAAGTACAGGCAGACACGACACGGCACCAGGTGAGCTGAGAGCTAAGAAGGGACAGGATGGAACCCCACTAAACTTTGAGATTCTGCTTGCAAGACAAACTGTGGTCAAACCCAGTGAAACCAGGGAAATGTCTAACTTTGACAAAGTGCCTTTGACAATAAGGACTCCTTTTTATTTCAAATGTTTTATTTAAATGACCTGCCACTGTTGTTTTATTTTCCCTAACTACATTAAAGTGTTCAGGGACAGAAGCCAGTTTTATCAAATTCCTGAAAAACATGCATAGTTTTTTTCTGGAAAGGAGATGGACTGAAGCACACACATTTTGGCTCCGAGTGTCCCCAGTGTGACTTTGGAAGTGAGAAGCTGAAAGCAAAAGTCCTTTCTGGATCCTCAAAATAACTCTCACCCCTATCTGTAAAATGGCATGAATTATCAAGAAACAAGAGGAAGTTGGTGGAAGGGAACAGCTGATTTAATAAAATCTGAGCAAAAATCCAAAGGGGATCTAGAGACAGGTAGATCCCAAAAGAGCAATAGTTGCTAGGGAAGAAGCGTGAGAGGGCAACTAAAAAGCTCTGATCTACAGCTGCCATCTGTATTTTTCTAATATCCTACAAGTATGAAATACAAAATTAAGAGATCAAGCTTGGCAGCAGCTCTCTTGGTTGAAGTCATCCATTTGTCAAGATCAGTTGATGTATGTGTGGGTGTGACAAAACACCTTTGTTAGCAGGTGAGGAGAGCAAACTTCCCATGGATACATCCAGTGTTAACAACTGTCTGCCAGCATTTAAAGTTACATAACTAGAGTATATATTTAGGAAGTATCTCCCGGTAGTTGCTGGAAAAGTCAAGGTTATAATTTAGGAACCTGCATTTCTACCTATTTTTGGTACATAAAAATGTGTCTGTGTTTGACTGTCCTGACTGTAGGTGCGAAGGCGAAAGGCCAAAATTTATAGGCTTACCACTTCATACTCATTCCTCCAGCATAGCCTTAGGCTCAGCTATTCCCAAGTATTCTCACAGAATTGTGCTCCTGTTGGTGCTTTGACTGAGTTTGAGTTTCTGTTCCAGGTGCAGCAGTGACAAGTATGGGAAGGCAGGAGATCAGTTTGCAAGCTGAGCACTCCCCATCAGGAGGGGGTACCAGGAGCACGTGTTCTCCCCAATAAAGCCTGATGGAAAGGCATCTGCAGTCCAGCTGATTTCTTGTCTTTGTATTCAAAGCTGAGGGGCAGGATGGTGTCAGAATGAAGAGACATTAATTGAATCAGCTGTAAGGGCACAAGTGATCTGGTTTCAGTCATGATTTTAAACTAGGAGGTCCTCAAAATCAAGAAGTTCAGCACTTTGTATTTGCAGTTTAACAATTTGGCTATAGCCTGTTAACTTGTCATATAACTGCTGATGATTTGTTCATTATATTAGCTTAATTGCTGTAAGCCTAATATATCTGAGTCAATCAAAGCTGAAACAATGGAATTATGACTTTACACAATAATTTTTGACTAGAAAGCAAGCTGTGCAGAAGGAGGTTCCACACAATCTTCTCAGATATCTTTTCAAAGGAATGATAATTAATTCTGCTTCTGAAGGGATAGAAGAAGTTGGGAAAAGATAATGGGCGGTGGTGGTTGCCTAATCTCTGCCCATTCAGTTTGCTGCAGTATGCTGATAATGAACAGTTTGAAAGACAAAAGCTACTGTAAGCCTGAGCCCAAGAAGAGCTTAACACACATATCAGGACAAAATGCACGTCTCCATTTTCTGTGCAGGAGGTGGATCACTTTTATTCTGATTCACAATGACAACTCAGAGCCATTTACGATGGTTCTGTGAGGCTGAGTGCCAGCAAGCAGATTGCCTTGGAAAATATGTTTGAGTACAGGGTGAAGACCATTTGCCATGCACAGCAGACCAGAGCTGAATAATCAGCTCAGTATGTTGAAACCCAGGCTTTCAATCCAGCCTAGCCACCTTGACAAACTGACCTTTATTTCCAGTTCTAGCAATGCGTTAATATAAACGAAAGGTCCTGATTAGGAAGTTTCTCCTTTCCTCACTTATCCTTTCCCTCCCTGTGAAGTTTTCCTTGAAATGTACAGATGTCTTATCACCTCTGCTGAGGTGAAAATGCATTGGAATGTATCTTGCTTTGCATTTAAAGGCACATGCCAAGTTTGTTCTCTCACACCCTCTGAGCTCATTCTTAGAAGTGGAAGGAAATTTGTAAGGAAGTAGCAGCATACACGGAAGAGCAGGTCACCTGTCACTCACCAAGTGCACATTAAGTTTCAGTAGAAAATCAGAATGTTTTGGAAATCTTCTGCTTTGCAAGATTTCTGAATTTTGGGGGTTTCTGAGCAAAGCAAGATATTTCCTTATTCAGAGAAAATTAAAATTTGACAATGCGAATGAAATACCTTTGATCAATAAAAATTATATGTGACTCTAAGCTTTCTCCCAGCCCAGGAGCAGTTGGATACAAGATGAAGAGAGGGTTTGGGAGACACTTCTATTCAAAATAATCTAAAACCTTTATTTTCAGATTGACTCCAGGTAAGTTAGTGGTTATAATTGCTTTGTTATAACTATGATTTGTTTGACCCTACATCTTTGACACTGATATGAAATAGAAACTAGATGATGATCCTAAGCTTTGAAAAGTGCTGAGGTTGAATGGAAGTCCCAGAGTGAGCTGTCTTCTGCTTTATCCAAGTTATTTCACTCCTTTCTAGTGGTGTTACCATCCTTCCTGTCTTAACACGTGAAATTGTACCAACAGAGCAACAGCCTGCCTTAGCTATAGAATGAGCAAACTCTAGAATTAATATACATGTTACTCACCAAAATGCCTGACATTAATACAACCCAATTATATTCTTAGATAGCTGGTTCTTGAATCATGGAGACAAAGTGATTGTTTCAAAATGTATGGAAAATATCTTGTGAATCTGCATTTTGCAATATTGCAGTATCTGCCTATCTATTATTAATTATAATTTATTCTTACTGCAGAATCTGGACAATGAAATGTCTGTATTTTATGTTGTAGAAGGTTCCTCCACTTTTAAATAATTTTAAACAGAAAAGTGAAATTATTTTTTAAAAAGTAATGAATTGTGGGTTGCTGGAAGTACTCTGAGCATGTCTGAAGGCTCTTGATGAAAAGGACTCCCATTCTCTGACTGCAGCAGGTTCAAAGAAAAAGCCGTGGTGGTTTCACAGCTTCAGAAAGTTGGAGCTGATGTCTTTAGTGACTGGGTAAGGCAACCTAACCAGAAAACTTTGATCTGAGAGCCATCTCAAAACTGTGCATTATCCCAGCAGTAGAACAAACACAGAGGTGCAATGAGGTGCTTTGCTGTGGCCAGGAGCACTGCACAGAGAAGCTGAAGGAAAATAAGCATTGATGCTGCCAGATCCATGTATTACAAAACCTCACCCAGTGCAACGATAGCAAGCACCAGCACATCTCCAAGGACTCCAAAAAAGGAGTGCTATCCTCCACTGTGCTATCTCAGCCTCCATTTTAAGGAAAGGAGCACAAGGAAATTATTTGCTTAAGCATGGTTAGGCGGTACCAGGAAGAGAAAAAGTTGTTCCACATCTGTCCTGTGCTGTCCCATAACATCCATAAATTCCTTGTAGTGCTGAAGGCATACTAATGCCTTAGAGAACCAGGATGGTGAGAACCCCAGGTTAGACCAGACCCAAGCTGGTTCTGTCTTCTGGGGGAGTGCAACACTTTCCAGGGGTGCCAGTTCATGTCCTTTCAGGAGGGCTTTACCATTTCAACTGTGGCACTGTGTGAGCAACATGACTTGCATGGGGCACCTACACAGAAAGCTGAGGTCTTTTAATACTGGAGGAATGCAAATAATATTCATAGCATGGCAAGAAGGAATAAAGAGGGGGGTCTTGCAAAAGGAAGGGCGTTGCCAGTTCCTTTGTCAGAAGGAGATATTTTCATTGAACCCAGTAAAGCTGACTGAGTTTTGGAAAAGGGCTTGCCACATCATTACAGCCAATATATACCGTTACACCAGTTCATGCCATTAAAATAGTAACAAAAGACAGAATATCTTTCATCCCAAGCAATTAATTCACTCAATATCTGACGCCACTGAAGTGTAGATGGAGTAGATAGAGCTCTGGCTACCCCTGCACAGATTTTTCCCATTGTTTTTGCTGTATCTCACTATCAACTTCAGAAGCAGAATAACAGCCACACCAGAAAAAAACATTGTTTCTGATTAAGGACATCTGCTACTGGCTCAATATGGAAAATGCATGAAGAAATGAACTAGGGAAAGCCATAGTTATGGAAAATGAGCCATATTCCTCTTTTGTTTTCCTTTTTCTCTTTCTCAAACTCTTAGGAGGGGTCATCTCTTTCTGGACTTTCCCAGGAACACAGGAACCACAAATGTAGAAATGTGTCACGTCCTTCAGTCAGTGGGAACAGAATAAAGATGTCTCTGGGAGGAGTCCAGGGAATCCAATGGCAAATCCCAATATCAATCTAAATAAAGTCACTCACATCAGCTTTGAGGTATTTTAAAATGTATATATTCTTTGTGCCTGCAGAGTCACAAGGACTGAAAGAGGCTGGGGTGAAATGACTCTCAAACACACTGCTGCAAGTCAGGAGAAAGGAATGGTGTAGCCACCTCAAGCATGGCCTGGATTTGGCCTGGGTTATGGCATTAGAAATTTACTTTGCTAGCTTCTTAAAACAGAAAAACAAGCTTTCAAGTCCTGAGGTGTCACAACACTTTCCAGACAAGAGTCAGCTAAGAACCCAGCCTTGGGATGATTTGGGAATTTTCCTATCAGACTGAAGAGAAGCAAAATTGATGTCTTAAGTTGGCAAACTATACAAAAAGTCCTGGTTTGCTCTGTCCTTTGACATATTTTCAGCTTTTGAAACATAAAACATTAACAGTGATTAACATGCAGCTGGCACAGGCCAAGGCAACTTGTCATAATTCAGTACATCACTATTAAGATATTCTCCAGGGACAAGTGGATTGAAGACAGCTGGCTTTGCAAATTTACACCAGAACTTGTCTCGGTACTATGATGAAAATAAGATATTCATAAAAGTATTCTAGAATGCCCAGATCTATATGGAGTTGTGCCAAAAACTCATACAATCAAAATCATTATTCAATACTTATTACTATTCTATTTACAAAGCTTCTGTCACTCCCTGGCAAACAGAGGTAATGGTGTTTGACTTGGAAGACAAATCACAAACCATAGAAAGTGGAAAGTGGATTGCAAATCATCAGCCTGAGCATGTTGCAAGCTGAAAAGTGTTGGTCCAAACTGTTCTGAGAATCCTTATGAATAACAAATACATGTGAAGAAACCCAAATCATTTCATGCACAGCTCAACCAGAAAAAAACAGGCTAAATTTGTGAGCATCACTCACAGTGGCCTAATTAATCAACTCTGCAATATGCTGCAACTGCGACCAGAGAAGGGTATCTCATGCATCAAGCATGAGTAAAATTTCAAGTGGCATTCCCCAGCAGCAAACTGCAACCCCTTTGATTCAGTTTCAGGCTCATTTTCTTTCCCAGGCTGTCTGCATGAACACACAGTACCTCTGGTGTTGGGTGGACTCTCGAGAGTGTGTACTTTGCGAACAAATGGCCAGCACTTGGAAATGTTGGCAGAACATGACACAAAGGGCAGACCACTTTCAGAGATGAAAATGGCATTAGGACACCCATGATTTATGGCAGTGCTTTTGGCACTTAGATATCTCTTTTAGGTTGTACTTGACAGGAGCACACTGACTCAGAGGAGCTGAGAGCTTTGAGTTGGAAAAGATACTGGATATTCGGGGTTGGGCATGGCAAACTTCTTGTGACCTTGGCAATGAGAGTCAAGGAGAAGAGGTAAAATTGATCAACTGGGAGAGGGAAATAGCAGCCGAACCAGAGCTCTTGTAGCGCCATGAGTGGAACTTTGTGCAAACTGTTTCCAAGCCAAAACTTCACAGAAGTATTTGTAGAGAGAACATACATCAAACTAATCCATAATGAAGAGTCATCACAGAAAAAATGCCACCAAAAGCAAGGGTCCTGCAGCCTTACAGAACCTGCAACTTGGGTTTTTTTTTTTCACTCCTGTCCCTTATTTTCTTCACACATATGATCTCTCAGACCTCTGCCTTCTCCTCACATAGCGTCTTCCTGAATTGGACTTTTCTGTTCCAAATTTCTGCAAACTCTCTGGCTTTTGTATCATTGATTTCTGTCTTCCTCTATCCAGATGATCTTAGCATTTTCCTGCTTTATTTCTGTGGCCACTCACATCTACTCAGGCTCCTCACAATGCTACTATTTTTTCTGTGACATGATCATCTGGAAGTTCTGGTCACAGCATTAAGTCTGCCAGAGTTCAAGAAGTGTTTGGACATCACTTACAGGCACAAGGTATGGGTTTTGGCGTTGTCCTGTGCACAGCCAACTTTGATCCCTATGGGTCCATTTAAACTCAGGTTACTCTGCCATTCTGCCTCTAAGGGACAGATTCAGGAATTCAAACACCACAAGGAAAAAATGTCAAGAGCCTGCAATGTCTTCCCTCAGAAAAAGAAAACCATGGCACACAAGCCAACAGAGCCACAGTCAAGGTTAGCTTCGTTAAGACCATCTGGTTAGTTGTCTAAATGAAGATGTGGGTTTGGGTTCTTTTGTTTTAAATTGCGTCATTCAAAAATGATCCACCAAGGCTCACAAAAATATGCACAGTCAAATAACCCTGGGAAATAGAAAAAGAGACAGATGGAGAATCTGCCTGGGTAATTTTCTCCCCTGTGGCTACTGTGCTGTTTCTGCTAGAAAGGATGTGGAAGGAGGCAAAGTGATTAAATATAAACTGACTTTGTGGGATGCATAGATAACTGTAATATTTGTCTAAGTCCACATGAAAAACACCAGTGAAAAGAAAATAGATTAGCAAAAGCTAGAAAAGAGACTTTATAACTCACACAAACAGCAAAGAGGAATTTATTTTTTGATCCTAGTAAAGTTCCTCATTCAGTTCTGCAAACAAGAAACACTTTCTGTCCTTTATTTAATAACTTTAAAGGGACCTTCCTCTACACTTGAAGGAAAGTTCATGAGAAAGCATTTTACCAAGCAGAAATGAGTTCAGTTGTTTCTTCAAAGAGGACCAATGGGATTCTTTTATATTTGCCAAATGCCTGCCTTTGAGTGAACCCAGAGGCTTCTCTGTCTCGATTTGGAGAGCGGGGAAGGTGCTGCTGAGGGGCTGAAGCACATTAGGATGCACAGCACCCTTCAAAATGACTTCTGAGCCTCAGCATTACCTCCCAGTGCCACCCTGTGATGGACAGAAGTTCCACCAACACTCCACAGAGTACGTTAATGAAAGATTAGTGGCCAGAACCAAGGCACCAGTCAGTCATGGACAAGCCCCTCTTCCACCCTGTCCTCAGTGTCAGGCAGCAGAGGCCGGGGGATGTGGGCCAGACAGGTGGCACAGATGGGAGGCAGGCTGGGGAGCAGGCAGGGGCACGGAGCACAAGCGGTGCCCGGAGCAGTCATTGAGTGCAGATGGCTGTGCCAGCACCCGGCTGCCCGGTGGGTTCAGCGTGCCCTGCTTTCCTTGCAGTGGCATTAAG
Organism: Onychostruthus taczanowskii; assembly: GCF_017590055.1. NCBI lineage: Eukaryota > Metazoa > Chordata > Aves > Passeriformes > Passeridae > Onychostruthus > Onychostruthus taczanowskii. The sequence continues at coordinate 109,606 of NW_024499051.1, read as the reverse complement.
CAGGGGGATGTGGCAGCTGCTCATCCATCTCCCCCAGGGATGTTTTGATCAGTCCTTTCTCCCTGCATCCCCCCCTTCACCCTCCTCAGGCATGGCTGCTGCCCGCTGCCGCCTCCAGTGATTCCCAAAGGGGTGGTTCTGCCATCTGAATAATTTACTGCCTTTTTCCCAGTTCCCCTCAGCCAAGCCTGTGTGTTTCCTGCTGCTACTTTGGTCCTTTTCGGCAGCTGCAGTGACTTGACCCGGGTTGTTGCAGTTTCTTTGGCGGGGGGCACCGCGGGGTGTCCCCAGAGGGCCCCTTAAGCTGTGAGATCGCTGGTAGCAGCCAGCAGACAAGGAGACTCCGCACGGCTTCTGAGAGTGCTAATTAGATGAGGGTTTATTGGGGGTCCCACCCCCGGGAGCAACATGGTTTGTGAGGGAGAAGGGGGGGAAGGGGGAGGGAGGGGGAGAGAGGGAGAGCCTAGGGAGAAAGGGGCCAAGAGCAGGTCTCGTCTCCCTTGCACAGTTTAACAGGGAGATTGCAAGTGGGCGCGGGTTAAGACTTGGGCCAATGGGATTACAGATACATGAGACTTCAGGGGAGAATCACAGGCTTGGAATAAACCGTACATTTTGGAGGGGGAGACAGAGCGTACCATTTAACTAAAATGTAACACCACACTGAGTCAGACACAGAGCTGTGAGCACAGGGGCTAGTAGTGTGCAGTGACAATGTGTTCACAGCAGCATATGGATATGGCCTTTTTTTTTTTTTTTTTTTTTTTTTTTTGCTTATCTGCTGGCTTGCCCCATTACTTGTTCCTCACATACTGCATTACAAAAAGGTTAGCTATGAAATCCTGAAAGTATTTTTCTTAGCATCTCTGGGTGCTTAGTCAAATGTCAGAAATATAACTATTTCAGAGAACTGGTTTCCTTTTATGTGCAGAAAGTGAAAGGCAGGGAAAGGAAATTCTGCCTATGTTAAATATTTTCTTTGTGTTTTGTCACAAAGGGAAGGAATTAGGGACTTAAAATAACAATTAAACCTGTAACATTCATTTTGGATGTTGTTTACAGTAGGGGCTTCTTTTTAGGCCTTCTGTTTTTCCTCCTCCCTTTCTTCCTCTCACTGAATAGAAGGGAAATTGACTAATTTAGTTGGGCTGCTCAGTTGGCCCCATTAGTGCATCTCACTCAGAAGAGCATCCCTGAGAAAAATGGTATGTTTTGAATGCTTACTTATGTCAGTCTTCGCATTTCTGCTTCATGTTGATTAGTGAAGTCACTCTGAAGACACAATTTATAAGCCATTCTCCTGCTCTCTATAAGAATGTTAGATATTTCTCAGCTGGAGAATTGCAGTACTTGTGGCTTGACCTCCAAATGTAAACATCTGCTCTGTTTGCCCCTTGTAAGGGTAAAATTGGAACATTTTCTTACATGCTCATTTTTGGTCTCCATCTGTCCCTAAAAGATAGATATGCTGGTTTCTGAAATATTAAGAAGCCCCCTTACATGTTATGTGAATCTGTGTTGGATGGGTTCTGTCTTGCAGATACACTCACAATTGAAGAACCAGTGAGTGATGGCAGGGGCCATTCCCGTGTTGTCAGCAATTGTCTTACAAAAGCAATAAGAAAAGTGACTTTTCAGAGCTCTGCAGTGTCAAGGAGGCACTACAGTTAAACAGAGCACTTGGCAAGCAAAAATATTTGTATTTAGATGATCTCCATCCAGAAACATGATTATTGTCATAGAGCAGTGACTAGGGATGATTTTTCCAAAATGGACTGTTAAAAGAACAAGGTTTTGTCTTGGCAGGACTGAGGAGGACAACTTGTGGGTCACATAACAAGCATGTGGTTACTGGCACAAAGTTTTCCTGATTTCATCTTTTAGCAAAGGTCCAGCTCAGACAAACCTTAGACTCTGTTTCAGTTCTGGGCCCCAAAAGGTACTCATTGCAGATACAGTGACTTAGAGAGGATAATGTGCTGGCAACCAGAACAGACTTGACTATTTTCAGCAAATCATGTATTCAGCACAAAGCCATGCTTTCACATGTTTAATGTCTCAGCAATTACAACAATTTCCAATTGCAGCTGTTTCTCACCAACCTCAGATGTGCTTTCTCAAAGAATGAGACATTTTTTGAAAGCCTACCAAACCACACTGGCAGAAAGCCTTGTCTGATAGCTCTTGCAGAGGAGGAAAGTGAATAAAGTGAGCAGCACATTAAATATCTCTCTTCAAGCAAATTATTTTAAACCCATTTCCTCCCTCCTCTAGCAGAGTTCTCATGCTGATATGGGCACTGCCAGTCATGTACTGCTGTTGTTGCACAGGGCAAAGCCAGTGTGGAGAGCAGTCTGGCACCTTCTTGAATACATGACTCTGCTCATCATTTACCTGGCTTACCCTGGGGACAAAGTCATCCCTGACATACATGACTGTTGTTTCCATTATAGCTGTTCTGCAGATATGAGTGACACAGAAATTAAAGGAAGAGGGCACCAGAGCTAACCTTCATCCTTTTGTAATCTGTTATTGCTACTACATTTGTTGGATTAGCCTGCAAGGCTCATTCCTCATCAAGAGAGGTCATGCTTTTTTGCCACTCACACCCATTTCATTACAAACATGTAATGTACCCATTGCAATATGCAATGGGGGAGTAAATATGCAATTTACTCCCCCAGTTACAATCACAGCTGGATTTAGAGTCTTCCTAGGTATTGCTTCTTCAGTGTTTTTGCAAGCTCCTGCTCAGCTGAGTTTGGCATATGCCACGGAGAATCCTTCCAGTGAGCCAGAGGATGAACCCCATACTACACCGGAGACCCTGTACCAGTCTGAACAGCTTCAACCTCTGCTGATGATGGGGAGGTTCAGTGCCCAACATGTGCTCATTGGAAATCAGGTTCCACTTGGCTAGAGAAAGCATATTAGCAGTAAGAAACAACAATACAGAAAAAAAATGAGCATTTATTCCTCCAGTTCTCTTTTCTAGTGTTCAGCAGGAAAACACTCTTGGAAACAAAATGATTGCTCAGTCTCTAAGAAAATGGATGACACTCCCTAAACACATCTTTGTAGCTCTGAAGTTTAATTTTACCAGCTGGGGAATGGGAGGCATTCAGGTTTGGTCTGGCTAAAATCAAGCCAGCAGGTAGATTTGTGTATCAATTGCCCATGGCTGGTACTTGCATGACCATCTCTTCAGTTGCTCAAAAAGATTCCTTGCAGGTTATCAATAAATACAATGGATTTGCAGTGTCAGCTTTCCATTCTGCTGCTGTAGTCCAGAAAAACAACCCAGAAGACTCACTCTGTGCTCAGGTCAGGGTGGCAGGTCAAACTCATTTCTCTCACTTCATATATTTCAGTTCAGATTTTCAAGACTGATCTGGTATAAGTTTCTGGTATTTTTCCTGGTCAGAACTATTGCAGCAATCAATGAACTTTGCACAAAACCAATTTATTCATTCATTTTTCACTTCTCTGCTTCTCTGAGAAGATGTGATCTCTTCCTCCAAGCTGCCTGAGATGGGAAATGCAGGGCTGAGCAGCAATGGGGATCCTCAAGCACTGTGTTGGGATAGTGAGACACTACCAGGGCAGGGGCAGGCAAGATCCACCTGCACATAACATGGAAAATCTGGCCTGTCTACTCTTTTATGAGAAAAAAAAAACTCTGTCTGCTCTTTTATGAGAAAAAATCCTCAAAGTTGTCCAATGTGGGGCCACATCACAGAGGCAGAGACAGGTACTTTCCAAAAGCATGAAGACATAAGAAGGAACTGTGTTTTGTCCCAAAATGAGACACGCCATGAAAACTTTCAAACAGGAATATTTTCCCTACTGCCTTTGAAGCTTTCCATTGAAATGCTTCATTTTCCTACTCCAGCTACAGCTGCACAACCTCAATGTGCTGGTGCACTCCCATTGGCTCACGAATCTCATAATTTTCCCTTTGATGGGTCCTGACAGATCTATGGTGAATGGTGTGAGACTGATCTCCCCGCTGAGACTCAGTGCATGTGTAATGTGCGCTCTGTGTTACCTGCCTGTCTCCTGGTGCTGTCACACATGATAAGGATCTGCCGTAGGATGGATGTAATTGTCAGGATGAGGAGAACTGGGGCTCTCCAAGGCAAGGAAGAGGTGAGATGCCCCCTGGCAGGAGGAATACACTTTACATCTTGTCTCCAGATGAGGTTATTCTGTAGGTCTTGTGTTACTACTCTGCATATTTCACTGCTGGAGATTGTAGACAACAAGAAAACTTCCCCCCTTACCTACAAGAGCTGCCTGCAAGTACAGTTGTTCAGTATTGGGTATATGATAAGCTAAACATCCGGGCCTAGCTACTAATAAAAGCAATGCTGGAAAATTTCCATTTCCCTACAATTTGTCTTAAGTAAATCTAACAGAATAATAGAATTGTTGAGGATGGAAAAGACCCCTAAGATCATCTCAAATCCAGCTGTCAACCATGTTCACCACTAAACCATGTCCTCAAGTGCCATATCCATGTATTTTTTGACCCCTCCCAGGCATAGTGACTTCACCACTTCCCTGGGCAGCTTGTTCCAGTGCTTGATAAGCCCATCTTGTAAAAAAAATTCCTAATGTCCAACCTAAACCTTCCCTGACACAACTTGTGGCCAGTTCCTCTCATCCTGTCACTTGTTACCTGGGAGAGGAGACTGATGCCCATTTCCAAAGGCAAATTCTCTAATTCTAGGAAATCCTGGCATTAAATGGCCTATTTAACACTTTATTTTGCTGCTTTTTGCACATTCATTATTATAAAGTCTTTAATTACATCCCAGACTTTGCAAAGAACTTACATCTCTTTCTTTGAACATATTGGATTTAGCAAAGGAATGGCAGGGAGTTAAAACACAGATTCCTGGCAGGGAGAGTTTATCCCAAACTGCTGAATCCTGGCAGACAGTAAGTAACTGAATTTGGTTTTCCCACTGCAAAGTATCTGGTAAATTTAGCTACTGCCACAGCCCTAATGATAATAGTGCATGACTTCCCAGGGAAAAATTATTTTATTTAAATTCACTTCACTCCCTTTAAACACTCTGCTTACATGATAGAGATGTCATAAACATATGTAAAGTGACACAAGTGAGGCTTTTGGGGAGGGGGAGATGGCAAGGCAGGATGGGAAGTCTATAGATGCTTTAAAATCACTGGGAAACAAACAAAATCTTTAGGAAGCTGGCCAGTGGGATTGTCAGATAATACTTCCTATAAGCCTTCTGGAAAAAATGTATTTATGCAAAAAGAGATACAAACTGTGAAACAGCAAATCTGTTTTAAATTTTCAAAAAGGTTTATTTGCTTGCAAATCTCTCATCAGCTGCAGAGAAGATACCAGAAAAGGCTAGGACTGAAAGTCAATTTGCTTGCAAATCCTACAGATAAAGACAGCATTGGGATACAATTGAAGAAATATGTACATGATTTTCCTCATTTTGCCATTTGGAGCTTATGAAATTTTTCTGGAGCATATCAGCAAGTGAGTTTTAAGAGGCAAAAAAAAAAAAAAGACAGTGTTTATTTGAACAAAGTTTAGATAGCAAGTTGTCTACACTTTGCCAAAATCATGGTTCTGTGGAAGCAAAAATAAACTGTTTAATTTTGCTTCCAAAAAAATAATAAAAGATAATAAATTCAAACTGCTGGAAACATGAGTAGTCACTCTTGTTACAGCTTTTGAAACAGTAAGCTTTGGCCTAAGTTATGTCCAAATCCCAACAACAATCAGAAACGTAATATTCATAATGGCTATACAATTTTCCCCAAATTTCTTTTTTTCTGCTCTTCTTCCTGGATTTGTTAACAAAAGCTCACAGAAGCAGAAAATCATTACATTTGCTTTGCAGATCATATGCCAAGCAGAAAATTGTGTATAAGAATTGTCCCTTCTCTACATGCAATGAGTTACTTATTATAGAGCACAAAGAATACAAATGTAAATTATGCAGAAGTATTTTCATCAAATGTCTTTAAAAAAATAATAATAATAAGCTTCCAACAGCAAGATTAGCAGCTGGTGTAAATGCAGCTCCACATTTCCCTTTTCCTTCTGTCAGAACAAAGTTTGTCTTTGCTCTGGTCACAGTCTGCAGGGGCTTCGCACCCAAAAACCAACAGCAGCTCCTCATTTCTCACACAGTTTCCCACAGAAGACGTGAGGAGACACCAGCACTGCCATCTCCCAGTCCTTTCTCCAAGCCTTGTGTTTACACTGACTGCTGCCATGGCAAGAGCAGGGACCTCTGGCAAGCAGCCTGCCCCCACGGGGCACCCACATCTTGCCCCCTCACACACACCTATCTCACACAGATTTTTTTCTGCTGCTGTCTCCTGTACACCTTCCCTGCACAATGAATAACATAAATTCTTATGATAAGACCAAGAGAGAGTTATAATTTGACTAAATAATCCATGAGAAGAGCTCTTTCCCTGGGGTCAGTGTGCCCACAAGTCAAGCCTGCTGTAGTGGCCACGGCTGGGGAAGGGGGAGGCAGTTCACAAAATGAGCAGCCTCTAAGAGGGGCCTGGGTGAATGGAGTCACAGCCCAGGTTGATGAGCCTTTGCAGCACCGTCCTCTTTCCTACGACCTGTCCCCAGTCCAGGAGTCCTGCTGGATTGAAACTAAAAGTCCTCATGCCATTGACTGCAAAAGAGGGAAACTAAATCTAATCCAACCTGTTCTTCCTTCCAACCACAAAAGAAGAGCAACTAATCCTAGCAGATACTTGAGCATGGGAAAAAAAAAAAAAAAAAAAAAAAAAAAAAAAAAAGAGAATGGCATAAATTCCATGAAACCCCTACGAGATTTGGCTGTTGCCTTTGTGTAAGAAGTGGGCAGATAATACTCAAGTAAATGGCTCCCAGCAAAAGGTCAGAGATGAAGGGGTAGGGCCATTCTCTCTGCTCTCCTTCAGCTGTCAGCCTCTCCCATTCCTGCTGTCTCAGGCAGACCCTAACCCATGCCTGGCTGGAGCTGTCAGGCTTCAACAGGGACCAGGCTTCAACAGGGACCAGCACAGAGCCTGCACTTCACAGTGACTTGTTTGCATCTCTGAGTGTACATGTATGCTGCCACAACAGTTAAATTGTCTGAAATGTTGGGATTGCCTAACAAAATAGTTTTTTCCTCACAGCAGCCTCCAGGACACTGGCAGCATCAGCCCCTGAGACCAGTTTCATCCAAGCTGCTAAACCACCAAGGAATCCAGCAACAAACCTAAGCAGTGGGGACTGGTATTTAGACTGATGGTGCTTAATTAAGCTGTTCCTATTGGTTGTAAAACTACTCCAGGATGAACTTTAGCAGTCATGGCTTAGTCTGAGGAAGTGCGAAAAATTACTGCACAATGAAAGCCCGGGAAAAGAAAGGCTGATTTATTCTTGCTATGTGAAAGCACACACTCCATTTGGGTATTTGAGAAGCATTCTATTCACCACAGCTATTACAGTGGTCAGTGTGACCTGAAGAGACACCTGACAATTTATACATCTCTGCTTCACAACAGGAGACGAAGGGTGTTACTGATGATAAATATGGCATCTTGCTTACTTTGCTGAATTTAACATCAGTAAAAAACTTTACAAGGGCTGGATAGGCAGATAACCCCAGAATGGTTTTGTCTTTCCCAGTGGAAATCTCACTCAGGTGTGTGTGAGGGACAGGATTTTTTTCACTGGCTGCACAGAGTTTTCTCCATTATCTTTTTCTCAAAGTAAAATAGGCTATGCCCAACTCACAGGACTTCACATACATGGTTGGTAAATAAACACCATCCCTGTTCTAATAGCACAGGACATAGCAGGCAAACAGCTTTGCATCCTGAAGAAGTATAATCTACATGCAGAATGGAACAGATTTGTGGTGTAGGCACTCGGTCAAGATGCAAGAGGGTTGAATTTCATTCCTGACCATTGGCATTGACTGTGCCTTGCAGTAGTTCCTTTACTCTTGGTGTGCTCCAGCTCTGTGTCTGTAGGACACTGCCCTCGTACCAGTCATAGGAGTTCTGCAGAGACAAATTCATTGGGATTAAGTCACAGAGAAAAATAGTGGCATGAAAAACTTCTGCAGCTTCATTTGTTTTTCTGCTTACTCCCAAATGGAGTGAGCATTACTCATGGTAGAAAGTAGGTAGGCAGTAGATTGAAAGAATAAATGTTTTCATTCCTGAAATATAAATCAGATATTGTTTAAGCAGCTGGATCCTAATTTAACTGCAAATTTGGCCAAATGCAGATTTTTTGATGAAAATTCCCAAAGGTTCGGGCGTTTACCTCTGAGGTTATATACCTGGCAGATGTCACGCTTAATCTATTTTGTCAAACACAAACACAGCTTTAATCAGGCAATGAAGGCTAAGCACAACCAGATCACAAAGGAACTACTGTCTCCAGAATGCTAATGAAAGATTAGCTTTTCAATTCAGCCTCTGAATTTTGAGGAACCTTTTGTTTTGTTTTCAGGTTAAACTAAGGGTAGAATAATGATTAAAGCATGCAAATGAGGCATTGTCATGAGAAAATAATAATTTGTTTCACTGCAATAAGAAATCTCATTTACATAAAATGAGAAATAATTAAATTGGAGCTGAATTGTGTGGCCTATCAGTTTAATTGAATCCCAGCTACACGTCTGTGGTTGATTTACTGGGGCTGGCTCCTGGAAAGCATTTATTAGTAATTTTTGCAACAAAAAGATGAATCAACACTTCTCAACTGTGCAAGAGAAATAACTCCTGAAATAAACTCCTGCTGAGCACCACAGATCAATACAAACAACAGCGATGTGCCTGCAGAGCTGTGGAGAGTTCAGTCAACAGGGAGTTTAATACACTGGTGAAGAATATTGAGAAATATGGCCATAGCCCTCCACTCTGATTCTTTTAGCAGGCCATATGACTTCACCACAACTATCCTCCTTCCTAACTACATTAATGAACCACATTTACCCCATTACGAGCCATTTGTCTTTCAGGACTTGAGTTTCTGTTCCAAGAGTGCCCATCCAGCTATTTTCTCTCCAAAAAGTATTCCAGACCTTTCTGGCATTAAAGGCTGTATTTCTCTTCTTGTTTGCTTTTGATTTCAATATTCCCTGACTGAATGGCCTCCTTTTTTTTTTTTTTTTTTTTCCTGTTAAATTATATTAGGTGTATATTATATTCATTGATTATGAAAAAAATTAAAAAGACCAGTAACAACTTGCCTTTCACTCTTTTCTTAGAGATATCTAGTAGAGTGAAAACTCTGCTTCCTTGCTGTAAGGAACATCCTTAGAGCTTTACACTATTTTACAGGTTTTTCTGAAATCCCTCCAATTAAGTGCAGACACCTTGACTACACAGTGTTTCCAGCTGTGACTTATCTCACATCTTTTGATACATGTGCCTCTTTCAAAGTGCCTCAGCTTTTAGGGAAGGTTTCCAGCATGACCTCCTACATGGTAAAAAAGTCCCTGGCCCTCCCTCCACAGCTGCTCGTGAATAGACATTTTTTTTCATTTACTGACCTGAGGAGATCTACTGATCCTTTCAAAATCCCCATTTCCAACCAGCTACACCTGTGTCCTAGAGTGACATTATGATGCTTGTATCCCCAATCATGTGTTCTGTTTATGCTGGATATTATATTCTGTGCCTTCAAGACTGGCTGAGAGCAAAGGCAGGGAGAAGAAGCACAGTTTGTTATCAGAGACTACACTCACTCCTCCACAGTCATCTGGAACACTGTTGTTGTCTGGGCACGGATGGGGCAGAGCACCAGGCTCCTTTTGTTTTTCAGTTAGTTTAACTAGCTGAGGCAGTCTGAGTTTTTCCTGAACTGTTTTTCTTTCCCTTTTCTTGGAACTGTTCAAACCTGCCCCAAACTGGGACCTGGGGAGCACTGAGAGCTTGCACTTTGTGGCCGACCGGGACCTACTCTGGGCAGCAGACTCTCCCAGCACCAGAGGGATCGATAACAGAGTGACCACCCACAGGAGAGACTTTCTGAATTTGTCGTCTCTTCAGAGCAGTGAATGAGTTTTGTCATCTGGTATTGTTCATTTTTTGTGCTGGGGAGTGCTTGGCCTGTTAAATAAACAGGTTTTTTCAACTTCTCTCTGAGGAAATTTTTCCCAAACCTGGTGGGGGGAGGGGCTGCATGGGTGGGCTTTCTGGAGGGGCCCCTTTGGGAGGTTTTCTCCCAAATTTACCCTAAACCAGGACAATGTGGAAAATCACATTTTCCCTGTCTCTGCTTTATATGAGAATTTTTCTTTCATTAGTTGCAACATTTCATCAACAAATTCTGATGAAAAATACTCAGACTATGAGTTGTGTATGACCCAGCCTTCTCTACATCTTCTGATGTAAGTCAGTCATCCGGACCACATGGTCTTGTTTCAAAGCCATGATGAGACTGTGAGTTCAGGACTCACATAACTGACTGGTTTAGGAGTGACTTCAGAAAGTTTATCCTAAAAAAGGATGAAATCTCTGATGTCATGCTGTACTCCAGCGAGCCTCACCAGCTGCAAACACACTGTTTGTTCTGACCTTGTGCTGTGCTGCTTCCAACACATCTTTGGAACTACATGCCTCAACCTCCCACTTGCAGACCTCTGCTTCAGGTGTGATTTCCTCTCCTGGCAGGTCAGGGCAAAAGCTGAGACTGGAAGAGCAGAAGGAGCCACCTGCACCACCCAGTATCTGTTTGAATGGGGAATTGGGAATCACAGATCTATAATTTGTACAAACAAAAGCTCTTGTCCTGCCAGCTTCTTGGCACAGCTCAAACACATCTTTGGAACTCCAACAACAGCATGGAAAAATTGGTGGTGTGCTATCACCGCCGTGCAATAAATGCTCTAGTCCTCAAAAGACAATGTAAAGAAGTATTTGTGATGTGCCTGAATTACTCAAAGTTTGAGTACCCTGTTAAAACTAGAGAGGATGCCTGGGCAGAGTGGGAAATACAGTGCATGCCCAGTCAGTACTGAAGCCCAAAATCTCCTGACTGCAAGAACAGTATTTCCGCAAGTTCACAGGTGTTATTCAAAATCAGCTAAAATCTGATTACAATCTAAGAGCACAACCATAAGTGCCACACCCACTAATGGACATTTTTATCTTGCTGATTAAATCTAGACAGACCTTCAGCGGGATTGTGAGTGACTTCATGCAAGTGGCCAACCTTGCTCCCCACAAAGATTATAAGGTCAGAAACAGACTTGTAAACTCTTGGCTGCTAGTCTTAGGATTAATTCACCATCTAGAAAACATGACACCATTAGGGAAATCAACATCAGGTTCATATTTGACCAAAGATAATTTTTGTGACAAGAGCTGTGAGGAAATTTTTCCTTTCATTAATTTGGGAGCAAGTTTAGCAATTCTGCATCAACTTGAATTCATTTTACTGAATTATTTACTGGAAAATATCTTCACATGTTTCCCATGAAACATGTAGCTTTCCTTAGTGAAACACTCCGAATTTTTAATCCGAAACACATATTTTTCAGAAGTTCCCTTTCCTTTTAGTTAAAACAAGGAAAAAAAAATTAAATACCAGTAAAGGACATATGACACTTTCAAAATACATTTCATGAGGATTCTCCAGTCTTTTCCCTCCTAACACTACCAAGGAACAGTTTAGATCCAAAATTCCAAGAGAAAAGAGAGGACAGCTCAGTCAAGTTCCAGTTACTTCTTCTAGAGTCATCACCTCCATCACTACCAAAGTTTCTGGCAACCTTTCTGGCAAAAGAGAGCTCAAAGCATATGGAAACTACATTTTTAGAAGTCAAAGAGAGCAAAAGAAAAAGAAGAGGGGCTAATGCAAAAGTCCAGTTCCCTACTGTTTGTGCTTTGTCATGTAGCTCTTCCTCTTGCTAGATATTGATTGATTGATTGTTTAATTTATTCATTGATGAGAAATCAGATTTGTTTTTCTGGGCTCAGCAGTATCTCCTTCCAACTTTTTTCTAGATAACTAGTGGTTTGAGTCACGTGAGAATATCTGCCAGACAGGCCATTTGGAATACTGTGACATTTTACACATTTCTTAGTAGTGAACAGAGGCCTTCACAAAGATGCATTTGGCCTTGGCTAGATCTTGCACAACCACTATTTTTTCCTTGATACCTACAACAATTTTGGGAGAAGGCAGTGACCAGGACCACAGGCAAAGAGAAGCAATTGGGTGGATTCACAGAACAATTCTGGGTATAGAACCACCCTATGACTCCTGCTTCTCATTTCAGTGGTGCTATAGACCCTACAAGGCTCCTCATTCAGGTCCCCACCAAACCTCTCTTGCTAGAGGCACAGCCTGTCACCTCACAAAAGCTCTGATATTGTTATCAGGGTATTTTTGTCTTTCTAAGTCACAGACATGTTGCAGGCTCTCTGACAGCAGATGATGATGGTGCACTGGATGTGCAGTGCCAGCAGTTCTGGGAACAGGTTAACACACTAGGGGCTAAAGACGGCTCAAAACCCATCCCCCTTGGGAAAAGTTGTAGAGGGTCGCCTTCATATGTGGAATGGCAACAGGCAACTGAAAGAAGATTTTTGCTAATTTGTTCCAAACAGTGAATGCTTTGGTCGTTTTGGCAGTGTGGCTTTTTCAAGCAGCAATTGGAATTACTCAGTTGGGAAATGCACTATGCCAGCCATGTACTTCTCAAGGAGAAAATTGTAAGTAAGCCCAAAGGTTTTTTTTAAGGAATTTTATTGCTCTGGGAACCTCACTTATTTAGAGTATAGGCTATTAGAAAATACTTGTTTTTAATGGGGAAGTAGCAAAATAAGTTTGAGCACATGTATCTCCAATGCAAATATTGTTTCTATAAGATGTGGAAGCCACTATCTTCAAAAGATTAGCCTCCATTTCCCAATCAGTACATTTTTTAGCATGATCATGGCTCCAGAAAGACAGGAAATGTTTCTGCTCTGGAGGCAATCCTCTGCTTACTTCCACTCCTTAGCTGCATAACCTGTGTGTGGACACAAAAGGATTAACCTGTCACGTCACACTCATGGAAGTGCTGGAGGAAAAGAGCACTTCACACTGAAGTCTGCTTTGCAGTGAAGTCACAGTTCTGTAGGAAAGGCAAAACATGTTGACAGGGCTCACCTGTCATCTCTCCTGGTTCACCCAGCTTGGTCAGCTCAGCTCCAGCCAAAACCATAAATGAGTGAGTTAATGCAGCACAGACTGGGCAAGATGCATCACACTTCTCTTCAGCTGTGCATCACTCACACGTTTTTAAAGGTGAGTGAATGGAATGAGCTTATGTTCTCCTTCTGCCACTTGATTAAGCAGAACACTGTGTATTGCCTTAATGGAGAGGAAATACAACCTGCTTTTAAAATCCATCTTATAAGGTATAAACAATTGTTAAGCCAACACACCAATCACATTGCACTCATTTGAATAAAAATGTGACTCAGTTTTCCTTTGTTTATGCTGCTACCACTGACTTCCTCAACCCCAGCCATGTTGCTGCTGGTGGGACCCAGGTGTCAGGAAGCCTCCCAGCAGGACACTGTTGACACCTCTCCAGCTGTAGCAGAGGAACCTAGTTAAGGTTCTGTGTCCTTGGGGTATTCACAATTCTGGGAAATTGTGGAAGACATGGGTCTGACATACCCTGGACTTGCTGAACAAAACTTGTGTGAGTTATCCCATTTGAGGTCCCCTTTCCAGTGCAATTGTTTCACTGCAGGGGGACACAGCAGCTCAGTGACCACCACCACCATCCACAGCCTGAGGGGAAACCTGCCAGAATCTGTGTTCTTGTTTTGCATCTAAATGCTGCATGTAGCATCACCTCAACTCTGAAGAGCATACCAGAATTTAGCCTATGTGTGCCTCTCTCCCAGAGCACTACCATAAACTGAGATGAATTCAAAAGGACTCAATGAATTCACAGTGCTGAAGCTACAGTGAGTGAGCAAAGGGGCATAAGCTGCTCTGCCTGGGCACAGAACTTTTCCAGTGGGCTGGAATTACCATCTTGAGTGTGGCCTCAGCTTCATCCCATGCTTTCATGCCTGCTATGGAAACACAGGCCAGAACCTTAAAATTACAGTGGCAAGTCTTCCTTTCCTCACTCATATAATTTCACTTGCCAGGGGTGTAAGACACCATTCTCCTTGCAAACACAGCTCTTTCTGTACACCCTGGAGAACTTGCACAGGTAGAGAGCCAGAGGTTCCAACCAGAGGTTGGAATAACGACTAACACCTTGCACAGAGGAACAAGGCAGTGGATGACTGTCATGCATTCTTCAACCTTCCTTTCATTCCTTCAGGAAGGCTGAGCTACATTCTGTCCCTACAACTTGCTTCCTCTATTCAGCCTTACCTAACACCTTGTTTTAGGACTAGCAACTTCATTCTTACTTTTCCCTCACTGGATTAAAGGATAAAAGGATAAAAAGGATGTGATTAAAAGGATCAAATTGATAAAAACAATCCCAAAGAGGGAATTATGTATATAGTACACAGACTCAAGACTAATATTTATAATAAACTGGGTTTGTCATCTAGTTACAAACCAGATTATTCTGCTAGAGATATTTTTAAAATAAACTGGTGTGAAAGCAAGATTGTTTTCTAGTAGTGCACAGTTTTGCAGAGACTTCCAGGGTGGACTTGGCACCTACAACAGAAGGTAAATGAGACTTCAGCACCTATGGGCTTTTTTGACCTCTCTAGACCTGAAGTTCCCTTAAAAACAGAAATGTCAGAACTTATTTATGTTTTCAACAGGCTGTAGAAAAAGTGCCCTTGCTCTGTCTGATGGTTTATTTAATTCAATATGCTCTTTTCAACAACAAAGTGATCATCTTTCACAGCTAGAGCTCTGAGAAATAATTAATAGCCTTACTTTCAAATGTGTGAAGAGCTATGTATGTGTTAGGTCCCAGATTAGACACGATCATTTTAATATATTGCCAAAAGCATTTGGTTCTTATGTCTGAAGTGATTAAGTTTTTATAGAACAGTCCAAAAGAGTGCCCAAAGTCTGTGGAAGAAGCAGGGCAGGTGGTCAGGAGCCCCCACCATGGCCTGGCTCAGATTTTGTACTCCCCTATCTACATCCACAGAGAAAGCCCTGCCAGCGCTTCACTGAAGGTGCAGTGGGAAGCAGTAAGGATGGAAACAGAGAGGAAGAAGGCAGAGCAGTGGTCATTCCAAAGGAAGTGACCCTGCAGCTGGCTTTGGAAAAGGATAGGCACACATGGCTGGTGGATGTTGGGCAGCCAGGATTTAAGAATACTCCCACTCCAGCCAGTCCAGGGGCAGTGCTGAAGGGAATATGTTCACATTTGAAGTGCAATGTCACTTTAAAATTCCTTCACAAGAAGGTCAAATTAAATTATAGCTGTGGGGAAATCCCTGTGTTTTAATTTACAAGGATGCCCAGAGGAATGGAGGAAACAGAAATAGATAAGTAGTAAAGCACTTATACCAAATTAAACACAATATTCTAGCATTTCCTTTTTGTTTGCTTATAGTAGGGACATGGTTTAGATAAAATCTATGGCTCTGAACACCATTTTATCTCCTTTACTCTGAGGATCTTCTGACTGGAATCTTCCTACTGTAGACTTTCTGTTGCAGCATAGCGAAGAGCTTCTCCAGCATGGATCCAAAGCTGTACTGCTTTTCTGCCAAAGCCAAAGCTGTTGTTCATTCTTTCCCCATCATAAATCTGGCCACTTCAGAAAAGGACAGCTAAACTCTGCACACAAGCTCCCTTAATTCCACATATGTCTCTCTTATTACCACATATGTGGGAGCATTGACTTGGTTGGGGAAAGCAAAAAAAAAAAAAACAAAAACCTCAAAACGCCACACTAACCCATCGTCCACCAAGAAAAATAGAAGAATTCAGGATGAAAGCCATTTGAATGTAAAGAATCATTGCAAAGGGGGAGAAGAAAGCCATTTCCCCAGACCATGTCAAGAACTGGCAGTCTAAAACTGCAGGGAAAGAGAAAAAGACCTCTAAGGTCAAGCCCAATGCAGCATTACAAGGATGGCAACAGCTGGCTGCATCAGAATTCAAAAGCAGGTAAGACAATTGTTTTTCAAAGATGGTCTTAAAAAGCCAGTTCCAGGTTGTGGCAGCATGTGACATTGTGGAGTTCATTTCACCTCCTTACACTTTCTGTAACAGCTGCACTGAAATCACTCAGGCTAAGAATGAGGCCTGGAAAGCTAAAATAACATTGCCCTCACTTCTCTTGATATACTGTGCTAAACCTCAGCCTAAGGCTTCACTTCAAGCTTTGTTATCCCTGCTACATGTTCTCCACCTCACACCAAACCCAAATTCTCACTCTAGCCTGAGGGCAGGTCCCACTTCTCTTTTATGTAAGTGAGAGAACAAGCCAGCTGCACCAGTGAGCCAGCAAAACCCACTTAACACTTCCCATCACAATATCCACCTGCTAGCAGTTTCATGCCAGAACTGATAGCTTGCTATGGCATTTTCCTTAACTGGAGTTTTCCTGCAGAAAAAATACTCCAGTGATGGCTCAGCATCACTTCCCTGCAGATCAAAGTATCAGCTTCAGCACTACTATACAACCTGATATGTCAAAACCGTTCAAAGCAATCTCCTGAAAGCTGAGTACTAGAGAAATGTAGGGGTGATTGTTCCTCTAGACTGCAAAACCCTGCAGCAGAGGCACTCCCAGGTGTGTTTGCAGCTTGGTCTCTCTCTAACACCAATGATGGACAAGGCTTTAACCTCAAAAAAGAGATGCAAATGTTGCAATTCTCCAAGGGCATGGAGGAGGATTCTTCATCTCAACTTCCTCGCCCAGTCTTCCCTCCTCTATCCCCTTAACTTAAAATAGACAAAAAAAAAGAAAAGTCTGAAAGAGGGGTCAGTGCTAAACTGTGCAGGTTTTTTGTTGCTCCTTCGAACTAAGAAATAATGGGCATTTATTGATGATGAGCCTCAGGAAGACTCAGTCAATCTACTGATGTAGGAATCTGATAGGTTCATGCCACTGTTGCATGAAGAAGTATTTCCCCTTGTTTTACTACATCTGAACTCTGTAGAAGAGAAAGTTTAACTGTAGCTCTGTGCCCACACAGAGCAGGGCACCATGTGGCCCAAAGTTCCAACACCTGCTGAAGGGGAAACAAGAGGTCCAGGATTTGGCCAGTGCTATTCAAACTACAGGATGCTGCCTTCCATCCCTTGTGGCCCTACTCTTCTGCCCTCATTTCTCACACTGGCCACTGAAGAGTCATACAACAGACATCACTTCATGTTTTGCTAGCTAAACACACAGCTGAGCAAGCTCAAGAAAACTCAGATTTCTTGTTCTACATCTTTATTGCAAAATCACCACTGAACATTTAGTGCCTGGGACAAAGAGTTCTATCTGCAGCCTTTCATACCTGTCCAGAAGTTCCAGCATAGTACAGCAGCACCATGAAATGGGTTTAAAGATCCATCTAGGGAAATGCTGGCCATGCTGTGTATGAAAACCACCATTATCCACAGCTCAATAACTAAGCAACATTTCTTCATTATTTCAAGGCTTCCTACAGTAGTGGTTAAAGTGACTATGAATGAATGTGATGTCTCACAACTGCAAACAGAAAAACCCTTCCACTGCTAGGATCTTCCCTAACAACACTGTTCTAAATGTGTCAGTGAAAAACGTCACAAAATTTTCTCCTCAGTTCAGCTGTTACTTACACTTCATTGTATTATTTTTTTCCAGTAACCCCAACAGTGCATTGCTGCCAAGGCAGCCCTGTCATGCCCTGGAACATTATTTAAGCCTGCAGAGGACTTCAAAGGGTGTTGTAGAGAAGACAAGCCTTGTTTTACAGTAGCTTGGCTGTTCTGTGGAGGAACATCAAAATACTCCCATTTTACATTAATAATTTATGGATACAGACAGACATCTACAAAAATATACTCAACATGGCTGTATTCTGTCATATACAGGAAGAACCTCAGAGCCAGGCAAGATTTATCTTTTGAAAAACAAATGCTCCACAGCTCATCACCTTTGTAAGCACAAGCACAGTGACTGCAGAGTCATTGAGCCTCTATAGAAGGGCCCACATGTTCTGCCCTGACAGACTAAGATGTGGAGGACTGGGAGCAAATACCTGACAGTCTGTGATCTCCAGCCAGCACAAAATGTCAGCCCAGAAATTCTTTGCTGCATTGCAATAATTTACTTTGAGCCAGTGTGAGGCAGAAGGGCACTGAAAGAGTTAATGAGAGTGCTGCTGTGCCCTAAAAAAAAGCAACCTAATGTCTATTCTTACTCAGCCCTCAGTGACTGTAAGGCTGACAATCACAGTGTTTTAAGATCTGGTGATTACAAAAAAATGAAACCTATTTGTCTGCTTGCCAAGCAACGCTATTTGGTCTAGAAATTCCTAAAAGACCACAAAAGAAACCTCCATTCATGCCTTCTTTGTATACCACACCCATATTAGAAGAATGATGTTAGAGCACATTCAGATCCAAAAAGGCTTCTCCTTTTATGATTTTAAATAATGACGGATTTCCTATTTTAGTAAATAGTTTAGCCCCTTCTTGCTGGGGGAATTGCTGCTGCTCTTGGTCAATGAAACAAGCAATATGAGCAGGTAGAAAATGGTTTGGTTGGAGTTTCTCATGGATTGAAGATCTCACTGGAGGTGTGAGAGGGAATGGAAGAATCCTTACACTGCCTACAGACAACATCTCAATATGAGTGCAAAGTAAAATGGACAATGAAAATTGTGTAAAAACCTAATTTCTTTTAAGAGGACAGCACTGGAATACACTCACTCATTCCAGTGGCAGGTCTATGTAATACACATCAATTCATCAAGGACCACAGAGGAGTGCAATGTACAGAACATTGTCATGTCTATTTTTCAAGTATTCATTATGCAAAGATCACTGGGGAGTATGAAGGAGTTATTGGGGTTCAGTTTGAAGGTTGAACTCCTACTTCTCATATCTTCCACTGCAAGGTAAAATTACATATCAAATACTCTCAGGTTCTGTTCAGTTCTTAGTCTGCTTCAGCTTTTATTTTCACTCTGTGCAGCTTTTAACAGAGGTTTGCACAAGCCCAGGCCCTTCAAACTCTCAGGTTACTCCAGGCACACTCATGCAGTCTTTCTTGGGTATGTTTGCCCTGTCAGGGTCTCTGCAGTGAGGGCAGAGCTGGCACAGATACAGTACTCCCTGACACAGGGTCTCATCACTCCTGCTCAGCCTGTACTTAATCAGTCCTGCCACCAAAACCCATGGGATTGCCCTGGATGTAGCTGGAAAGAGTAGGATTTAGCTGTATAGAGGAGGCACATGCTGTCGAGACAGCTTGTCACATCTTCCCCCACATTAATCACTGGGCAAACACATCTACAGCTCAGCCCAGAGCAGGAACAGGCCAGTAGCAAATGAAGGATTTTCGCAAAAGGGAAGACTAGAAAAGTGGGAAATCTTGGGGAAACTCTTCCTCTTTTATATGGAATTAAAGGGGGAATAAAACATGACTCCTCATCATTAAATGGACAACCGATGTGCATTTCAAATGTAAACCCAGTTATACTTTCCATCCCATATTTTGCCTTTGCAGAAAGATCTATCACACACAAATGCCACTTCATCCCCAGCTGATCCCAAGTGTCCAGGTGCCCTGAAATGTTGGACTTGCACAATGAATGTTGCTGATGTTGCTATTTTATTCTTTTGGTCATCTATGACCTATTTTAAAGCCTCTCCAATAGCCAGCACTTCCAGCAACTTCTCCATGTAGGCTATTTTTAGAAAGCACACTTACTTACACTTACATTTTACTTACACTTACACCTGTCATCAGAAGATCTATGGCCAACATCTTATTTATGTTACTTTACTTTGACAAATTGTCAGACCTACACTTCAGCTGAAGTTTGATGCCGTGTTGGAGGTCATGTCTTTGGTAGCATTTGAACAGGCAGTCTTCTAATGCAGGCTCTGAACAGCCAGCTTCAAGTGCACTGGACAGGGAAGGAGTCACTGCTACTTTGCCACCCTCCCAGCACCAGGACAGGTGAAGGAAAAGACCAAGTGCTCTCTTTGAAACAGTGAAATGTGGTTGGAAGGGCTGGAGCAGAACGGTTAGGAGAACTAGAACTCCTAACATAACTGGAACAAAGGCTAACTTGGATAGCCTTTGAACAGTGAATGAGGAATGATCAGACATAAAGCTTTTTATTTGTAACTAAGAGCATATTTTTAAAAGCCCAGAACACTAAGAGCAAGCCTATGGGAAGGTTACACAAAATTTGTCAGTCTTAAGAAGATTTTCCCTTCTATAGAAAGTGTAGTCCTTCACAAAAGTCTCACAAGAGGCAGAGGGGGTCACTCATCACAGCTGAGAGACAAATCTGTCTTTCCTTCAGGTAAGGTTGATGCAGTGTGGTTATCTATTGTTATTTGTATAATTCAGAGAGGATCTGGACTACTCCCTGCTTTATATTTTCCCTTGAGATTGGTCTATAAGGCTGGAAATAGGCCAGCAGGTCATACAGGAGAACATGCAAGTCCTGGGACAAGCCTGGACCTGGGACAAGGAGTGCTGGCATGGGTTACCCAGTCCCAGCAGCCTCCTGTGACCTGTGGGACGGCTGCAGCCACATCCTCAGCTGCAGAGCAAACACAGCCATTAGCCCCATTTCCCAAGAGAGAAGACAGGGAATGGTAGTAAAAGCAACCATTCTGGGTCAGAGCAAACACCTATCTAGTTGTATTTGGTACCCCTACATTTCTGGTTTTGGAAATTATAGAGCAGCAACAAAGCCATAGGATCTTTAACCATGCTGATAATTTCAATTAGCAAGCTTAGGAATCAGTATGGAAAGGACACCAGGAACTGCCTGTGAAAGCCCAGTTTTGTTACATCACCTAGGATTTCAGAATAATTTCTGTAAAAAGATGCAGACTTAATGCCTGTCCATTTTATGCAGTTAATTTGCTCTGTCCTGTGTATGGAAACAACCAGACAGCATAACTCTACAGCATATCACTGTACCAGCAGCCTGGTGCTGCTGCTAGCTGGTGAGCAGTGAATCTGGCTGGAGGCAGGCAGCAAGATCTCCCTCTAAGCCCTTAGTCCTTTTCCTGGTTACTGTTGTTGAGCCCTTACTTCCTCTCTGGATTATGGGTTATGGAAACAATCACATGTAGAACCCTGTAGCCTGAGACTTCATGTGGGTTGCTGCTGTCCTGGTGGGGAATTTAACAGCAGGATTACACAACCATCTTCATGTAAATCATCCTGTGTAAAAATAAGGATGTTTCAGCCAGTTTTTGGAAACAATACAGCCCATTTCAGTCAGGGCAATTGTTTGGGTGGCTGGGAAGGTTTCCTGTGCCAGGCTTTGGGTGGAAGTGTGGGCAGAGGTGGGATTACAGGGCATTGTTTCCACTGTTCCTGCCTGCCTGCCACATAACCTCACCAAGGACATCTCCCACTGTGTGAAAGACTGGCCGAGCAACACCCCATAAGGATCTTGGTTCAATCTCTCTGTAATTACAATAGCTGATTAAATACAGCAGGCACATGTGCTGGATCAAACCACCTCTCCTCTGTTCCAGCCAGCCAGTTCTTCATCAAAATCCATTCCCATGAAATTTACAGGCAAGACTCTGTACACAGCAATCCATGTCCTGCCTGCACACTCATTCCTTGGTGTTCAGCCCCAGGACCAGCTTTTTGACCATTTTCTAAAGGACAAAATATTCAGGTGCCAGCAGACCAGGAAAAACAATGAGAATGCCAGAACTGAGCATAAGGACGGTGTTAAAGTTCATAAAAATTTTTGCCTGTGACCCCTTTCCAAAACATCCAGCCTGCAACAGCTTCATCATCCCCAGACACATTTTGCAGGCAAGAGGAGTTCACATCATTGTAGCACTAGGCAGAGCCCCATGAATTACTGCCCTTTTATGACATGTTATGACACAGTGTGAATGACATCAAACCCCTGAGAAGCACTACATTTTCAGTTATTCCTAATTTGAAAGGCCAAACACTATAAGAACATTCACGTGGAAAAAAGATCAGGGTAGAGAAAGGCAAAATCTGTCTGCCTGGTTCAAAGTCTGGGTTTGCCTTTCTGAAAGGGTATTACATCATGCTAGGAAATAATCACCTGAGGATTCTAAGGCCAAGACACAAGGTTGCCAACTGGAGATCCTTTTGTGAGTCCCTTTGTAATGAATACATTACAAAGTAGAGAAAAGTTTTTGTCCTCTTCTGTTGCATGGAATTCCATAGCTACATTATATCCCCAAATATCCACCAAAAGGCATTGAGGCTAAAAAGTCAAGCACTCAAAAAGATGGCCAGAGGAAGAAATTAAGGTGATCTTGTCTATTACAAGAATTTTTTAATTACATAATGCCACTTTTTTCCCCCAAGCCTCCGTTTCATTCAATAAGGAGATTTTGAGGCAAACCTTCCTCTTCTCCCATACACTGGATGTCCCATGTCCCAGACCCCAAATGCTGTGCCTGTTTGCCTGTGGGGCCCTGCACAAGTCACTTCAGTGAGATTTGGCAGGAGGCAGGGACCCAAAAAGGAGAGCTCTGCCCTTCAGTTGCAGAGGAGCTCAGTGGGTTGTCCTGTGCTATTCAGCAAGCAGTGGATGCTGAGGCCCAGGTCCTCACTCCAGGCTCTGCAGCTGCTTTCTGGCAGTGGAGGACAAAGGCTCAACCCTATTTTAGACCCTGCACAGGACATGCTTTTGTGCTCAGGTCCTTCTGCTCTGTTCTTTCCTAGACCCATCTAGGGCAAGTTTTTTTTTACTCTCTGTCCCTCACTTGCTGACTCTTTGCTTATGTTGGCTCTTTCTCCAGTCTCAGTTTTCCCCCAATGCACTTGGCTCCCTCCCAATCTCCTCTATTTTCTGTAAGTTCACCATTCCAGTGCCACTGTCCTCCTTCCCCCACAGCATCTCTGTCTCAGTGCTTTCCCCACCAGGTCCTTGTCCCAGACTACCTCAACCATTCTTCTTAGAGGAATCCTTTGCCTTCTCTTGAATTGACACTTACCCTAAAGTTTTGGCTTATGAAAAGATAAACCAAAAAGTGTTGGTTTGGGGTGGTTTTTTTGTTTTTTGTTTTTTTTTTTTTGGTTGGTTTTTTTTGGGTTTTTTTTTTGAGAAGCTTTTCTTAGGTAATGTAGCAGGTACAGGCAGCTGCAGCTGTCCCTCAGACAGGACTGCATGAAATAGCCTTCCCTTTATCCTCAAAGATTCACACGTGAGAGAGCCTGGCTTCCCTTCAAGTCACTGCCAATAATAGGTGTAATGTATTCCCTTTCGCAGGGCTGTACCCGCAACAGGAGAGATGGATCCGAGTTCAGCTGTTCCCAGACCAGAGGGGCTCCCAGAGCACAACCACCATCACCCAGAGCACGTGCTCTGCACCCCACACCCCACGCACGAGGTATGTGCTGCTGCGCAAATGCTGAGCATTTGGAGAACCTGTCCCCACATACAAAACTTGAGTGTTTTCTAACCTGTCTGTATCTCACCCAAGAAACATATGAGATATTACCTTTCCAATTAACCATTTTTAAGCATTTCAGGAGCCACAAAGCAGCTATGAAGGCATCTGGCTGAACTAAGCAAGCCCATACATCAGGTGTTTGTTCAGCTTCAGATCCACAGACACGATATGAAAGAAGAAGTTGAGGAGTAGAAGGAGCATATCGCTGCAGACAACAGAGAATTCCCCTTAAGTGGTCAGATCACATCCTTTCCTCTCTCTCTCCACTTGGTTTCCCTGTGCAGGCAGAGATAAAAGACCTCACTTCTCCAAGCTCCAGTCTCACCTGCTTCTGGATAAAACACACAAGCAAGAACATCCATATGCTGTCTGTGTTCATTTGGTTTTTTTCCCAAGACTGATTTTATTTTGGGGATTTAACCCCCAAAGCCCCTAGTGTACTCCAGTAGGCTAGAGTGTCTTGATAAAAACTTCTTTCTTTTTGAGGGATTCCTATAAGCATCCACAAAGTGTGTCCACTGCAGTGCTCTCTTGTCAATTTACCCACAGACAACCTGACAGCCTGGAGATTGCTGATTGCCCTACATCCTCTGTCTGTGGTGCTGACTGTCATTTTGCCATTTCTTTGTGGTCTCCTGAATATCTTGAACCATTTTGTTTCAAACTGTGGAGTTTCTTGGAGGTGGGTGTTCATCCACACAGCATCCAGCACTGCTATGCTCTGAGTAGGAAGCAGACAGTGATATTCCATCTTCCCCCCAGGTTTTGCATGGAAAAACTCTCAGGGAAATTGCAGCTGCTCATTGCTGCAAAAGTGACACGTCTCCATCAATATATTTCATCTTTTGTCTAGAAGCTCACTGACACAGAGGAGCAGGAAATGAACCACTGTCTAAACATCAGATGGTGCAGCAGAGATAGGAGGGAGCATTCCATAAAGCAGCTCCCACCTTACCTGTGCTCTATTACCAGAGCAGTGTGCTGATACTGCACCTCCTACTGCTAAAAAGTGGTAGAGGAAATCTTATCATATACCCAGCTATTACATTACCACCCATGTGGCACAGAGCAAAGAACTGCACAAAGTCCCCAGAGACAGACTGCTAGGTTATAAATAGGTGCAGGACCTACATAGCTGGAATGACTTGTAGCTGCAGAGCAGGACCCCTAATTAATGACATTTATGAAGTTTCTGGCTGCAGCTGGTTTGATGGCTGGAAATAACTGGCTCTGCAGAGTGGGCAGCAGCAGATTCCCTCCAAGTGTCAGCAGAGAAAGCGAGACAGCAACAGGCACATCCAGTCAAGGAAGCTTGGTGGAACATATGCAAACCAAATCAAAGGCATACAGATGGGGGGGAAGTTATTTTATGTAAAATGGTCCACTTTCAGGGAATGTTACATTCACAGCACATCTGTATGCAATGCCAAAGTCTGTACTGGTCATCCACAGAAAGCTGTGCAGTGAAATAGATCCAAGAGACATGAAGAGAAGATGAAGGCGTTTGACCTATTTGTTCAATCCAGTCCTCATCTCTTCTGCCTGTACAAATAGTCTTTATGTCTCCTCATAAGTATTTAATTTTAAATGTGGGGGGTGGTGGGGAAGAGATTTCCCCATAATTTTAACCATGTTTACACCATAAAACCCCCACCCCTCATCCTCAGGACGCGCGTTCCCTGAATCACTGCTCTGAGCCACAGCTCAGTATCCCACTTCAGCCATTCCTGAGAGAAGCACGTTTGTCACCCACTGTGTGATGGCTGGGCACCCATCCTCTGTGCCTGGAGGGTTTTGGACAGGCAGCCACCTACTCTCACCCACTGGTTTGTTTGCACACGAAGAGTCATTAGAGACTGGGCAACAACTGCATCCACTGGATTAGTTAGGGGTTTTATTGACAGAATAGCAAGAACAGAAAGTGGTTTTAAATACCATTGTTCTCACATTTCAGAGTTCATGATCTGCCAAAATAAGGATTATTTTATGTCTGATGAGCTGCTCATCTCAGCAGCAGCCTGTGAGCTCCAACACAGTGCAGTGTGTCACACTAACTTTCCTTAGGCCTGTTTTCACCTGAAACAGTACACAGTGACTGAACTAGTTCAAAAAAACCCAATCACAACCCAAAACCCCACTAAACTTACCTAAACCAGCTTATATTTGCTGTGAGACAACAGCAAACCAGCAGATGGCTATGACAGATTAGCCATGGAGGGGCAATCTGGACTTTTCCAAACCTTATGTAATACAGCTTCATATTTTGGCTGAGGTTTTAACACCTTCCTAGCTCCAAGAGTTTGCAGTAGCATTTTCCCTTCATGGGATGCAACCCTCGAAGCCAGCTCTGACTGAGGGAAGCAGACATTTGTACTGACATAGCACTGGGAACTCTCAGATGGGATTGAGTCACATTGTGTTGTGGCCATATATACTTATCCTCCTGGCTGCAGTCCATATCTCTATATTCTTGCCTTGAAATACCGGTTGTCTAAATAGCACAGCAAGTATACTCTGGTTTCTAACAAAGTCTTCTTAGGTATTTAAATTTTACATATTACATAGGAACTATAGATAGCTGGGCTGCACAGAGATTTCCCATGAGCTATGGATACCAGCAATGGAAATGGAGGATAAGGGTACTTGAGCTTCTCTAAGATCATGGGCCTTACCAACCCACAAACAACCCATTTCAGGACCTTCTTACCCCCTAAACATTTGTATTGCATTTTATGGAATCATGAGTTTTCTACCCTGCACATGCAGCCTCTTCCCTTTCCTTTATTACCCCAAATTGTTGAGTGAAAAGTCCCTCCTTTAGTAGAAATTGCCCTACAATCGACAGCATCTTAAAAACAAATAGAACTAATTCTTAGTTTCATCTAGTCAAACATTAAAGAGGTTAAGAAACAAATCAGTCTCGCATCCCAAGGCTAACAGAGATATTGTGCTTCTTTTCCTTTTCATAGCTCCCTCCCCAAACCCCAAACCTTTTCTGGAGGTTTTTGGTTGGTTTGTTGGGTTTTTTTGCTGGCTTGGGGATTTTTTGCCTTTTAGCCCAATTTCAGTTTAAAATCCCTTCTTCTCCATAACCCTTCTTGCTAAAAGTTAATCCGTTTAACATTCTCTGGATCCTCCCAGCACTACCCTATCCTATTTCTCTTTCTACTTCAAATTCAGGAGCAAGTACATGATCCTCCCTTTTTCCCTTCTCCCTGCTGGCAGTCCCTGAAATGTTTTTCCTCTCAATGGTCTGCTGCTTTCAGCTTCCCAAAGTCCCCGCTGCACATGGAATTCAGAATCTTAAAGTGATCTGGATTGAAAGGGACTGTAAAGATCATCCAGTTCCAGCCCTCTGCCATGGGTAGGGACACCTTACACCAGACCAGGCTGCTCAAAGCCCATTCTGACCTTGAATGCTTCCAGAGATGGGACATCCACAGCTTCTCTGGGCAACCTTTGCCAGTGCCTTACCACCCTCACAGTTCAGAATTTCTTCCTAATATCCAATCCAAACCTACTATCTTTCAGTTTGAAGCCATTCCTCCCTGTCCTATCAGTACTTTTCCTTGTAAAAAGGTCACTCTCCAGCTGTCTTGTAGACCCTTTCAGGCACTGGAAGGTGCTACATGGCCTCCACAGAGCTTTCTCTTCTCCTGTCCACTCCAACCCACTTGCCCTTACTTACTGAAGGCCATAGCATTTTTATTGAGCATTTTGAGTTGCCAACCAGCGTGGGCAGTGTCAAGCAGTCTGTGTCGGAGGAGATGGAGCACAGCTTGGCATTGGTTTCAATGAAGGTGCCTGAAGGAGCTGTGCAGTGGGAATGCTTGGCAAACCAGACCAGGAGAAGGGCACACCAAGCCGAGTACGTCACTGGGCTTGTGACACACAACTGGCTTCCAGAAAAGCTTAAATGCCTGCTGGAGAGCTGACAGGCTACAGCTGGTAGTGCTAATGGCAGGCCTAAAAATACTCCCCCTGGGTATCCAGAGTATGCATGGCACAATCGTTAGGACTTCTCATTTCCAATGGAGTCATAAGGTGTTTTATCTACGAAAAACCACCTGATCTCATGAAAGTTTTCAAAGAAATCTTTTGGCAGTTCCAGCTGTTGATGAAGTGCTTCAAATTAGGTTTCATACAGAATTTAAGAATAGAAATACAAAAACAAGTCCCAGCCCTTCCCAGGGAAACAGCACCTGCAGAGTCCTGTGATAAATGCTGCCTTTCAGCAGCCTGAGCTTCTCATTCAGCTCCTGCACATACAATACAAACTGGGACAGGGGACTGTGGAAATATAACACAAAGAAAATTTTGGAAAGGTTAGGACAGGTAGGGTTTTGCACCCTACATAGTAACATTGTCTGGGAAGCAGCCAGCAGATTCCCCAGTGGACCTTTCCCTTCCTGTAGCTCACTGGAGAGCACAATGAGGAGCTGAAGATACTGAAACCACTGGGCACATGTGAGCTTAAAAAAATACCTTTTAGCCTGCTCAGTCAAGCAGTATTTTAGACACTGGGATTTGAAAACTTGGCCCTGTTTCCAGTTCTGCCACTCATCTGCTGTCTGAAGTTGTGACTTGCTTTCCCCACTAGTAACATTTCTCTTCTCCCTGGAAAGCCCTCGAGTGCTGATAGCAGCATGCAGTGAGAGCTAGTGTACTGCTAACTGGAACCAGAAAGAAGCCAAGTACCAGAGAGAAAGAAGAAAGTACTTATTTCATTAGTATTTTGCCCCATTGCTTTTAAGGCAGCCTCATCTTGAAAAAGATGCAAAAAGGCTGAAGCAAAATTGTTGCCTTAATCTGCAGCTAAAATATTTAATGGGAAAACCCCCCAGCTGTTTCAGGAGTGATTGCTGCTAACATCTCAGTGAAATCTAAAACAGTCCACCTCAAAAATACAAACTTATAATCATTTGCGCCTCAGGCAATGCAGTCTAGAAAATTTGTAGCAGGAGCTGACAGAAAATGTCATGCTGTTCTGTCTAGGGAGAACAACTAAAAATAAAGTAATATCAAAGCTGAGACTACTGCATCATGCTCTTTGGACATTGTTTTGATCTTCCAGTGCACCAAAAGTAAGGCTCATAAATTATAGATGTTATTGTGAGCAGCATGTAAATACCACAAGACAGAAACAGGTTATTAGAGAGAAAGCAAGGAATAAAGACAAAAAACATTGAGACAGCAGGGGGAAACCAGTAAAATCTGCTCTTGGCTACAACTGTGTATACAGAGAGGTTTTAACTGGAAGAAGTAGCTTTTTCTGTCAAATACAGTGTTGTATTGTCATTGACATCCCGCCAACAAATACAAATGCATGAGTCAATGCTCTGAAAAACTGCAGGGCAGATTAATGTGTCATTATCTCCTCCAAAATCATGCAAGTGATCAGAGAAAATGAGATCCTGAAGCCTCCCTCTCTAACACAGCTTTCTCCTTCAGCATCATAACCATCCTTTCAGCACTAGGATCTTGTTTCAGAGGTGTCAAACTGCCACAACTAAATTACACATTTTTTACATTATCAGCAACAGTTTCAATCATTTCCTGGCTTGAGGAGGCTGTATCTTGGCTTGATCTAGCAGGTAGCAAGGAGAAAGAAAATCAAACCAGAAACGAAGCGGTGACACTTTGCTACATATCAGTGTGTTGACTCTTCATTTTGAACACCACAAATGGACAGCTCAACTGCTGATCTAAATCTACTTCCTGGCATTTCACACAGCTAAAAATATTAAGTGACAGGAAAAAAAGGCACATAAAATTATGAGCTATCATTATTTAATAGCATTTTACTAAATAATCTAGTAATGAAGAGTCCACTTTTTTAAAAAAAAAGTAAATTCTAAAAGCCCTTGGCTTCAAGAGAAGTGAGCAACTGTACTCTTGAAACAATGTCAAAACCCCAAGCTGTCACATGGGGCCAACTGCAGAAGTTGTTAGCTAATAATACAAACTTAAATCTGAAAGAACAGATTATTTTAAAAAGAAATTTAATTTAACCCTAAAGAAAGGTGATTCAGTTTTTCTGAGGATGCTGAGAAAGGAAAACAATGCAGAAACTGTACAGCTATCTGTAAAATTAAGTAAATACAACAGTAGTTGATAGATATTTCTCTGCTACAGAAACAGGTAAGAGAGCACCAGCTCCTATCCTATGGTGATGAAATACCCTGTGTTATAAAAATAATGGGCAAAGGTTAATGAAAGCTAATGTGGATTCAAATTTTAAAAATAGTTGTCCAAAGAGTTGTTTAGATCACTGAATCTGAATCTCAAGACCTTTGAAGCTCCAGGAGAGGGCAAGAACAGTTACACTGTACCAGAAAGGCACAATTTTGATCAAGACAAGAGGATGGCTGGTGTGGGATTGGAACTGAGGTCACAGTTCTTACCTTCCTGCAACAACTTCCCTCCTGGACCAAAGAACGATGACAGTACTGATCCATGTGGTTCTGAACCTGGGCAGATATCAGATCTCCAGGTAATACAGGATCACTTCCAAGCACAGGTGGGTTTTTGTGGCATTTTGAACAAATGGTCTTCACCCAGTGTTGTTTATCACTTTTTGTCTGCTGCAGCACAAACAAAATCACTCTCAATCCAGGGTTACAAATGACAGAGAGATATGAGGATCAGGGAGGAAGGAGGACAGGCAGTGACGGCTGCTGGCCTGAACTGCTGGTGAGCCAAGAACAATCTCCTGCTTTGGGAGAGGTGACTGAGTGGCTCTGTACCCCTCAGGGAGGGATCCAGGCCACTCTCACAGGGAACCAGCAACTATTAAACAAGGCTTATGTTAATGGCATTTTTCAATCCACTGTGACTTATTGCGATCAGTATAATCAAAGCATGCAAACAGGGGAATATCAAGAAGCCTAATAACCTTTCATTTGGCTCTGTTGCAATACTGCTGTGCTGCGTTCTGCTATCCACATGCCTAGAAAGCAGTCAGGAAACTGTGACAGGTTCAGTGGATAATGAAAACAGTTAAAGATAGAGGGATATACACAACTCAGTCTGGACCATTTATGGGAAAAAAACCCCAAAACATTACAAATGTTTTCCTTGCAGTTTAATCACCAATTTCCGCAACTGTCAACAACTGTCATATCTAATGTCTCTTACATTCAGCAAAGAAAAAAAATAGAGGGAATCGACTGATGGAAGATTAATCTAGACCAATTCATCGTAGAAATAAAACACAAAAGTGGAATGACTGATCATTAGGATTATGTATCCAATACCTTGTGATGGATCTTCAGCTGAGGAAAAAAACCCTCATCATTGGAAAGCTATGCTCTAGACCAATTCTGAAGTAGACTTTGTGTTGTAGCTAAATCTGAGGAATTTTTCTGACCTTTGCAACACAAAAGCTAATCACTTCTTATATCCCAATTTTTCTCCAAACAATTCTGCTTGTAAACCTAAACTTTTAAAATGGAAATTGGTATTCTTGCTCCACATACATACATTTCACTCATTTTAAGGCTTCTGTGTTATCCCATGACCTCACAGTAGCTCTACATGGATATATGTTTGTACATCTGTTATGTTGATTGCTGAAAGAGCTGTTTCTTGGAAGTAGAAGACATACATCTGAAAGCCAGGCTGTAGATTAACCTGTCTCTAACCTATAATATTCCTCAGTATGATGATAAAAAGAGCAATTTGGTTTTAGAGCTTAAGAAAATGCTGCAGATGTTTATCAAACCTTATTCATAATTGCCACTGTCTGTAAGTGTGGTCATTCTGAGGAATGGGTGGATAAACTACATTTCAGGAGGAAAAGGGCTCACCACCAGCCTGCTGCAGGTTGACTGATTCTGAGAAAGGTACAGGGAAATGATGATGATTTTGCAATTCCAGACAGGCAGAGCCCAGATTCAGCTTAGAGTCAAGAACCAGAAAACACACCAAAAGAAACCAAGTAGGTGAGCATCTATCTCCAAAAGTTCCACAAAAGCGTGCTGACAAGACAGTGTTGTCTCACTGCTATGGATTTGTCCATGGCAAATTTGTCCATACCTCTGTCCATGGCAGACCATGTCCCAGCCAGTTTACCCCTCTTTGGGTCTGATTCTCTGCTGAAATAATTCAGCTGAGCATTTGCCTTTGGGTTGCTGCAGAAAATAGGAGGCTAAAGCTACCATATAATTGTAATCAGTAAAAAGAATAAAAAATGTCAGGATTATTAGTTGCTTCCAAAGGGTTAGTTGGAGATCTTAAAAATCAAGGCTTTGCTGCCAGGAGGAATAATCTAGAAAAGAAGACTCTAGCTGTTTTATTTCCATGCGTGGAAGGGAGAGCAGTGTCTTTAAAGGCTGCCAGTTTAACATGGGTGTGTTCACTTATATGTACGACTGACTGCTACCATGGGTCAGGTATGGGCAGTGTGAATGGCAAGGGCAGAGATTTCATGTACACACTCAGCCTACTGCACAAAAATCTCCTTGGACACTGAAAACAAAGGGGAAGGGACAGTGCAAGATCTCTTAATAGTGCAAGATCTCTTCTTGCACTATTAATTCAAGAGCACACATTATGTTGGTTTTTCTTAATGAACTGCCTCTATCTATTTTCTGTGCCCAGATACGTTGTTTCTTCTTTCAGCAGGTTGAATTCCTGCCCTTCAAACACTGGGAGGGATTTGCCAGGATAGACCCAGTAGACCCTACATTTCTGTAGTCTGAAGAAGGAGCAAATCAGGATTCCTATCTCCATTTTATAGTGGTGCTTCTACTATTTTCAGAGACAAGAAACAGCTATATGATTTTCTAAGATCGCCACAAAGAGAACTCTGCTCCAAATTTTTGTGGAGTCCTCCCTGTTCAGGCTGCAAAACTTGCATTGTATATCCTCTGATAGTTCCAGTGAATTAAGTCCCGTTTTACAAATGGAAAATACAACAGTCAGCAAAAAGGATGAAGTGTGCATTTTTATATAAAGCTTAATTTAATGTCCTTTGAAACCAACGCAAAGCCCTGCATTGACGTCAAAGAGCTTTCAGACTCATACTACTGTAAATGTAAATTCAAGCTTTCCAGTAGTAGAACTCATGTAATAAACCCCATTTTTGATGTACTGAACAGTGCAATCAGGCTCCCCTTTGACCATTCACCAGCAATCTCCTTCTGTGGGTTTTAGACCACATTATGAAGGAGGAAAGCATCATCAGCCTCAATTTACAAGTGAGAAAGAAGAGGCAGGAGGAGACAAAATTATTAGTAAGGCTGGCTACTACGTCAGTACAGAAATGAGAACATTGCACATGCTTCCTGACACCAAAATGGGCTCTTATAAGATAAGTAACACTGATAAGAGGATCTAATTTATTACTGATATGTCAAACAATCTTTCCTCTTTATCTTCCTAAGCAGACCTTTCTGCAGGAATGAGCTCCAAAAGCTTCTGACACAAATTCCAATTGATAAGGAGGTCCAAAACCCCCCCAACCAAGCAAAATGAACAAAGAAAAAGGGACCTTCCCCAACAAAACAAAATGAAATGGTGCACAGTCCTTGTAAAATAAAAATGAAAAATTCAAAATTCAAAATTTAATTTTGCAATTGAAAATTTCCATATTACTTTGGTCAGGTTTAACTCTGTGTGCTGGCCTTACACAGCTCACAGGTGCAAAGAGGACCAAAGTTTGATCCATTTTTAGTTTTAGGTGAAGCAAACACACAATTAACCAGTTCTTTAAAAAATCAGATTAATTAAAATAAAGCCCTTATCTAATATTTTATTCATGATTTCCCCTGCTCAAAACCTACAGCACTGTCTTGCACCACTGATAGTGATTTGCAAGTAGTTTGCTTTCCAAAGATGTCAATGGACAGCATGAAGATAGCAGTATCATATTGCTTGCCAGAGATACTCATTTATGCAGAGAAAAGCTTTCTTAATGAATCAGTCTTTATTTAAGCACAGAAAAGGGAAGGAAAGCAGAGATACACAGGCACTCCAAGAGAGACTCTGTAAGGAAGTGTTATTTTTAATACAAAAGATTGGCTCACAGTGCAGTGTTCAAAGTCAGAAGGACTTAAAAAACACCTTCTATTTCTGTGAGCAGAGCAGTCACAGTCAGGAGAGCTAGAACCCACTGCTGCTCAAGCATCAGCAGCAAGCCTGTTTATGTAAGCTGCCAAGCATTAGGGTACACAAAATCACAGAACACACAGTTTGTAAACAGTCAGGGAATTCTGTGGTGCCAGGGACACACACATGCATAACCTCCAGCTCCTCTCCAGAACAAGTGGGAATTGCTGTGCACTGCACTACCTGAACTTGGCATTCAGAGGTGCCTCCACAAGTCAAATCCAAAGCTACCAGATAAACGTTCCCTCGGACGTGTCCCTGCACATTGGTGTGACATCCCCTGGCAGGTTCAGTTAGGCTCAAGTGCTGGGTATTACCTATGTCCTCCCCCGGCAGAACCACAGCTCCTGTCCTTCTCCCTCTTCCAGGCCAGAGCAGAGAGCGGCTGCCTCATCGCAGTGAGCTGTGCTCAAGGCAGGATCAGTGAGGGGGTTTTCATATCCTAATGAAATTATCCTCCTGGGTTAATTAATAGCTCTCTTTTCTTGTTTGGTGGGCTGTTGTACCCCTTTTGTAATCTCCTTTGCTGGGGGATGGAGGCAGTACCCCAGCCCTCCCTGCTGCTCTGCCAGAGCACAGGCTCTGCAAGGGGACATGGGGCACTGCCATGCAAACACCCAAACAGCAGTGCCTTTTTCCATGTTACAGAACATACAGCACATGGCCAAGCTACTGCTACAGTCCTACCCTGCCCACATCTCCAGCAATCTGTTTCTCTAGGGTGCTGTTATGTTTATCCCTAAAATCCAGTTTCTTTCCTTAGGTATTTCCTATTCATCTAGATGACCACAAGCAATAGGATTCCTCTGTGTCAGAGGAAAACCTTCCTTTAGATTTTTTGTGCCTTGCCCCCGAGGGGGTCTCAGAGGGCTCAGACCTGGCTGATAGCTCCACTGGCATGAAACACATGAGGATTTTTATGCAGATGGCATCTGAGATAACACTGTCTGTTTGGAACTAAGGAGGTTCAAAATCTTAAACTATTTTTAAAAAAGCTGTTCAGATGCAGCTAGTGGACTAACAAAGTCTGGGGAGCAGGCCTATGACCCTTTCTTTCTTGGGTGGTGGTGATGGGGTCTGTTCACACCTCATGGATGAGCAATTCTTACATTAAGACAAAAAATAATAAAGGGCATCTGTATTTATTTGCAGCAGAGCTTTCATAAGAACTGCCTGGAGCAATACTAGGATTGCATCTCCACAGAACTTAGTAATCATCCATAAAATAAATACATTTCTCCCCTGGGACTCACTGAGAGAGCTGGGGGTAGATGGAGCTGAGCCTGCCCTTCTTGATGATAGGTGGGAAAGAATTTTGCCTACTGGAAAGGTTTGGGAATCACTGCCAGAGCAGGCTGTGATTTAATGCTAGGAAAAACTGTATCCCCTCAGTAAATGTACTTGGACTAGACTTTATTAAGCAAACTCAGAAAAAGCTTACTCATTCTTATGTCACTAATCCAGGCACCTCATAATTTGCAGAGGGTGGGGGGAGGAGAGGAACATCAACACACTGCTGCTTGCCAGCCACAACACAGCACTGATTTCCCACTGCTCAGATTTCATTAATTTTCTGTAAGACAACAGCAGAGTATTTACTAATACACAGGAAGCAACACACATCACCCTGCAGGCATTTATTGCCTTTGCTCATCAATAACTGCTGTGCCTAACTGGATGTCCGTGCTCAGGCAGGCGGAGAGGCAGTTTTCATAACATGCCACATTTTAATAGTCGTAATAAAATGAAAGCATGCCACTGGCTGCTCTTATAGACATCATCCCTCTAATTTCTGTATTGTTGAAGCTCAAACATTTTACAGATCAGGACGTAGTGTCTTAATGTATCCTAGAGACAAGTCAATCTTCCTCTGCATCCCTGTGCCTTCCCAGCTCTTGCCAAGACAGCAGAGTCATTATCTCCTCCACTTTTCTATCCTTCCCTCTTCAAACAACACACCTCAGAGGCATTGAGTAATTCAGGCACCAATTCTCAGGGCTGCTTCTTTACCCACTGTGAGAGCGTCCTTCTGAAGAAGAGCAAACAAATTCAGTGTGTCTTTGAGGAAGTAAGACAGCCTGAATACACGAAATGTAGGGTCTCTTGATCAGCAGGAACACATGTGAACCGAGCCCCACATACCCCAACACACACCAGACCAACAGAGTCCCACTCAGGGCCTTGGTAAGCTTTGACTTCATGAAGCAATGGATGTGTTTTTATCGACCACTGGCAGGACCCAAAAACTGTCTCTGCATGAACAGAAAAGTAATCAGTTGCTAAAACCTTTCCCAGGAACCACATTACCCTCAGACACAATGACCTCATCATGCTGGTTGCTGGCTTTGTGTTTCTCCTTAACAACTCCTGGTTCTCTCACTCCTCTTTCAGAAATGCTGCATTTCTCACACACAGGCATGTAATTGTCAAGGCCAAATGCTGACATCCATTCTGTCCAAAGGTATTGTTCAACAAGCACACCACCATGTCATGAAAAAGTCCCAGCACCCACAAATCTGTCTCATTCCTCCTTAGTCAGGCCCTACAAGACTTTAGGATCACAGACAGCAGGAAGGAACTGAACAAACATATCCACCAAGCAAGCCAAAACAGAAATATTCACCTAAAAGTTTCCAAATGTTCTCACCTTTGGAAACCTTAGTATCAAGCTGGACACTTACCAGTTGTGGAAATTAAAATATAATGTCCTGACCTTTCTGCCCCATCACTTGGTGTTTGGTCAGGTGGTCTCCCTGCCTCTTCAGCAGGGAGCAGTCACCACCTAAATTTTGCTTTAGTGACTTCCACGCAAAGCTCCCTCCAACCAGCATCTGCCCCACCCAGGAAGGGGTGGGAAATGCCTGTACATGTCTTCTTCACAGCAGCACTTTCACACAGCACCCTCAGCATTCCAGCTGGAAACAGCAGAACGTCCTCCCTCTGAGGAAAGGGGAGGAGGAAGGTGAGAACTCCTCACTCTCTGGTCATACCCCATTGTAACCCTCCAGAAAAACCCAGTATAAGTTCAGGGTGGTTCACCCTGCATATTTACCTGTTTGGTCTCCACCAAGCAGGGGAAGATGTGGACTTGGGATCATGAGAACCTGAAGGATGGTGACAAATGTTCCCAGCTCTGCCCAGCCACAGCCAGAAAAGGAACAAGCAGAAGAGAAAAAGTCACTTTGGAGATCATCCTGAGGAAGCCAGCTCCTTGCTTTCTGGTATATGATCAAACCCCCAAACCCAGCCCCAGTAAGTCACCCACCCTTCTCTGTCAGGAATATTTTACCACATCTGCTGCTTTAGCCACTTCCAGCAATGAATGCATGAAAACTGACACCAAGTTTCATGAGCTTTAGCTGTGCTATGATTCACACTTTCCTGCAATATTGTAACTTAATGATATTGTTATATTTTGATCCTATTACATCTAATTAGATAAGAGGGGCTTATGATGAGACTGTACCTCACACCAGTCAATGACTATTTAGTTTTAAGTGACATCCAGCATTTTAATCCACATTTAATATCAGCTTTACTCCAAGTTCATATCACACTTCTAATGAAAGGCTGGATTCCTGTCTGCCTTTGGGGCTCCCAGTCTGATGGCCTGGGGAACATAGACCCCTGGGAGCAGAGGCAGCACAGGAGCCACATCTCACCATTCTTTGTCACTGAGGTTCAAGTCAGGAGTGTCTGCAAACTTGGCAGGGGACAACAGGCTGAGGACATGGTGGCACAGACTTCAATAACTCACTATTGATACCTCAAATGTGCATAAAACAGTGTCTCATCCTCACTGCACACCCCTCTTTGTGAGGGAAATGATCAGGAATGTCAGGATCCCTTGGGAAAACCCAACATTATGTTAGGATGAGCTAGAACATTTCTGGCAGTATCTGATGCAGACATTTTCAGGCAAGGTACAGATGTCCTAGACCCAAGGCTGTTTCCAAGTCACTTTTAAAGCTCTGCATAACAATTCCATCAACCCATCATTTCCTCTGGTGGAAATTTTCATTCCCCACTGCCCATTTCCACTCTTTCCAATCAGTTAGAAAATGTTATTTCTTGAGCAATCTCAGCCATAACCTATGTCCTTGTAACCAAATCCCCCTTTTGTTATCAACAAGGGACAGATGTGCAGAGAGAATCGTCTTCTGCTTATTATCCAGAAAGCTATTTATTCTTTAAATGTCTTAAGTTTGCTTCTTTTGAGGTATTTAATTCAACTTTTTTTCACCCCAGATTTTAAGCTACAAAGAAACACTATTCAGTCCTGCCTGGCAGCAATTACTATGGCTCCAGTTTGCTTTAAGATTTATGAAAAGGCTTCTATAGATTCTGGCAGCAGATTTGTTTGTTATTTTTATGGAATACTTATAGACTGCGAGTGATTACTGCAAGAGTGTTTCTGCTAGAGAGCTTCCTTCAGGCTGGCAGTAGCTCAGTTTCCCTGCCCATGCACACAGACCAAAAACAGTAATGATTTTAAATTGAAACTGTGAAGACTGAGCTGCCAATCATGAAATTCCTGATGCATTAAAAAAAAAAAAAAAAAAAAAAAACCCAAAAAAAAAAAACAAAAAAAAAAAAAAAAACAAAAAAAAACAAAAAAAAAAAAAAAAAAAAAAAAAAACAAAAAACAAAACAAAACAAAAAAAAACAAAACGTATTTGAATAGAGGGCTGCAAGTTCCAGCCTCCATCTGGGATTCAGTGATTATTTAACCCATTCACTGCTGGCACATTTTTCATATACCACAGGTATCTCAGCTTCTGGGAAAGTACCTGGCTGGACTGGATCTGAGAAGTGACCTGACAATACAGATGGACTTACCCTGTC
Organism: Onychostruthus taczanowskii; assembly: GCF_017590055.1. Lineage (NCBI taxonomy): Eukaryota > Metazoa > Chordata > Aves > Passeriformes > Passeridae > Onychostruthus > Onychostruthus taczanowskii. The sequence continues at coordinate 71,082 of NW_024499051.1, read as the reverse complement.
ACCCTTCTGCTGGGCCACGGAGACCCAGAGTTAACACTCAAACTCAGCACCAAATTAGTTTCATAAGGACAAATTTTAAGACTATGCTGTCCACTAGGGAGGGAGGAGACCACAGCAAAAAAGGTGCGTCAGAAATTAATTTGTCATGCCAGAGAAGCTTAGAAGTCAGGCATAAGTTTTACTTCTTTCTGATTAGAAGTTAATTTAAGTTATTCATTGGAATTTCAAAACCCAGTGTTGCCGTCTGGACTGTAATGCAGTAAGTATATAAAAACCTCAACACAATTAAGGTAAAAAATGCTGTAAAGTATGTTAATAAAATAATTACATTAAATAATTATCCTTTTATTTGCATTCAGAAATAAATCCTTTAAAGGCTTACTGAATAAAATTAAATAATAGAAATAAAATTAGTCAATCATCCTGCTAGTCTGTGATTAGGAGGACAGAAAACAGGCTGGCTAAGTGTTTCTGGAGGATTATTTCTGTGGCTTTCAACCTCATGGTCAGGTGAGGAGAAGATGATGAAGGAAAAAACTGAGCAAGAGCATAGTAAACAGGATGAACTTCCAGTAGTGGGAAAAATACATTGTCAGTGGATTGAGGTGGGTCAGCGCGTGAGCATGGCTGATGCTCACCACCAGCTATGGATTCAGGGACTACAGGAAAGTGATAAAAAGCTGGTGCTAAACATGGCGACACTTAAAATCTGGATTTATTAGTAGCCAATTTTAAATAGACAAACAGATTTTTCTCAAACTGCCAACATTAGTGAGTAATTTTGAAAGCATGAGTACAAAGAGGCAAATATATTTTGTAATAACTCCAACACTGTGATTTTGATAACTAGATTGGAATTTGAACTTTCACTGATTTAATTTCTGGGTTATAGTGGGGCTGATAAGGAAGCAGAAAGGACCACCTTTTCTGAGAAATATTATATCCTGCCTGGAACAGGATAAGCAAGTGGTCAAAACATAATAGGGGGGAAAGGGGAAAGGAGAAAGGGGAAAGATTCTTATCTCTGAATTTCCATTTATACAACACAGAACCTGGGGAGAAGAGCAAGAGGAACCAGGTGTGTGGAAAGAGAATCAAAACTTACAGGTCCTTAAGAGCTTCAGCTTCAGGCAGCACCCACAGGGCTTTTGAGACCAGACATTTGAGAGAGTTTCCCTTTGCAGAAGCATAGAAGCTTTGGGCACCTTAGCCCCAAAGCAGTAAAAACCAAAATAAGATGTTTCAAAGTAGGTTGAATCTTTAAAATTTACTCAAACTGCTAATTGCAAGGATGCTTTGAGTAAATTAGATTACTTAAATGCTGTGAGAACAGGTCTATAAAAATTTTGCTAGGAACTTCTAAAAAATGCCACAAATCTCTACAAAATAATTCAGAGGAGCCAACCTTAGTATCATCCATGCAGAACTAAAACTGCATACAAGACACAAATTCTGAAATTTTAATAAAGAAAAGTTGCTGAAAAATTATTTTAAATAATACCTTTTACCTCATCAGTGGAATTATTTGCATGAAATGTAACCAATGTCTTTGATACCTGCCCTGCAAAAATGGGGAGTTTTTATAAAAATCTATCTCTGAATTACCAAAATATTAAAGTCCCTTTGAAGCATAATTTGCTTGCCTCTAACTCAACCTTAGATGGCAGGTTTTCACAGGATAATGGTCTTATCATAATTATGAACCATTTTGCACTTTCCAGCACATTTTGGGCTGATTTTCTCACAGTGTGTTTTGGGTCTTTCTACCAGCTTTTACTGCTTGTTCTCCTTTATCACAGAGAAACCAACTACCACATGTTGCTTTCTTCCCTTCTTGACTATGTTATCAAGCCTCCTTGTTTTCAGCACCAACCACCCCTGGTGAATACTTAAACCCTTTTGCTGCATCTCTGGATGTTCATGCTCTAATAACAATCATTCCCACCCTGATACCTCATGCAGTACATCAGGTGTTTTCAGGGTGAATCCAGAGAGCTGCACCAAGGCAGGAGTGGAAATAGATAATCTTTAACATGCCTTCCAACCCAAACCATTCTGTGGTTCCATGATTTACTCCTAAGGCCACAGCTTCTCTTGAAGGACTTCCAACCTGTCTTCTTCCACCTACACCTTCTGCAAGCAGAACTGAGCCCTGAGATGTAATTCCCTTCCCTCATTGTACAGATAGAATGCTGAGAGTGAGAATAAAGACCACACTTTACCACATAAATGCCTGCCTGCCCAGAAAGAGGAGCAGAAAACCTCCCCTGACTTACGTGTAAGGTGACATACCCAGGCCAGGGAGATCAGCCCCAGCTGTCACCACTGCCCTGGCTGGTGGCCAGCCTGGGTCAGGAGCTGTTTCAGGAGCTCACATCCTTCAGAATGTGGGCACAGCGTTGCTACAACCACAGCAGCACCACTGGCTCTGTGGTTTACTTTTGATACTGGCTTGGAGTTGACAATTTCCAGGGCCTCCAGTTGGGCGGGATCCTCACAGGGATATCCAGCAGGGAATGTCCAGCTCAAACTCAGTCTCAGCTCAACTGAGCTGCAAATGAGCAGTTCACTTGTTGAGACTACAAACACAAAACTCAGGCCCTAAGTCCTTCTCTTACACTTTCAGGGCACCAAGTGAAGGATTTTCCCAGTAAGCACAACTGAGTGCTTCTAGTCTGAGTACTCCCCCAGAAGGGATCAGACAAACATTAGGAAGGAAGAAAATAAATACCTGCATAAAGTTTGTTGTTAGAAACTGTCATCTAGAAGGGAAGCTTCCCTCAAAGTCTGGCAGACTGAAGAAACTGAAGTTTTGTTTGGGAAAGCCTGAAACTCTGTGGAGTCTGTGTAAGTCAATATTTTTTTTAAGATCTCTCATGAGCATGAGAATACATCATGATTTTCTATAAAGAGAATTTCACCTTCACATTAAAACCCAGTTCAGAGATATCAGTCTATTTGTAGCCGCTTTGCTGCCAGACAGTCTTGGTAGAACAAATACATTGCCAACATCCTCCAGCCAAGGCCCAGCAGCCTTGCAAGTGCTGTCCACCACTGACACAGACATTTTCCCATTTTCCTTTCCCACCCATAGCCCCATGAAACCTGATTTAGCAGCAGCACAACTGCAGAGTCCATGCTGTGGGATGAATTGCGTGATTACAATACAAACCCAACACAGGAGCCCCTTTCTGTGTTTTCCCTCCCACCATGGCCAGGCTGGACACTTCTGTCTGGTTCCAGCCAAAGGTGAAACCTTGGATTCCTCTCGAAGAGCAGCAGCCATAATTCAGGATGTCAGCGCACCACTCGGACATCCTTTACACACCTGGGTCACAGTCATGACACCAGTGCTCCTGCTGGTGACCCACACCAGCCCCTGGCCAGGCACCTCCACACCCTCAGGAGACTTCAAAGACTGTGAAGCAAACTAGGCAGGCAGACAAAGCTCCCCTCTCTCTCACATTTACTATTTGGGATTATTATCCACTGGGAAATGTTAGCATTCCTTACTGGAAGAAACACCATATTTTCAAAAACTACCTACACCAAGCCATTTAAAAAATTGTTCCTTCCCAGATGACCAAAAAGTTTTGAGGAAAGCCAAGTGAGTTGTTGGTCACTTCTTTTGATTAACAACTTGATTTCATTTTATATGTGCATTCAGAAGATGAAGCCCTTTTAGGGGGTGAGCAATTGAACAGTGTCATTACTAAAAAGGTTCAAGTGACATGTTCTGACCTTATCAAAAGGTTTATTTCCAATTATTTTCTAAACAAAACTCTTAAGAGAATTATGCATTCTATGCAATGTCTTGCTGTTAATGAAATTAATCATTTTGCTAAAGAAATTTAAATTATTTTAATCTTCCTCATGAATAAAATCCAAACATCTTATTCCAAGCACTCTCATCAGTTCAAGTTAAAAGAGAATTACCTAAGAATACAATGGAAATAGATTAAATCAGCTTCAGATGTTTATAAAGGGGTGCTCAGCCTTGGCACCTACCCAGCATGGAAAATTTTAGCCTCAATAGCTCAGGTTCAGTCAAATTATGAGGAACAGAAACCTGAGCCTTCTCATGATAAGTGTAAGGAAGCCACAGTGAGACAGACAGAGCGAGCAGGGCAAAGACAAAGTGCCCAAGTTCCTTCTGTGAGGACAAAGAATTTAACCTTTATGGCAAAAGGGCTGCAGGGAAGACAAGATGGGTTTCAGGTAGGAAAAGCTACCAATGGCTGGGCATCCAGCCTTGTCTTCCAGCATTAGGATGCCTGTTGGACCCAACCAGCTTTCAGCCAGCTGGCCCCAGGCCCATCCTGGGAAGATGGGGATCCACCAGGTTCTCAAATTCTTGAATGGGCACACAATTACTCCACTGTATTCCGCAGGTGCCTAATCTCAGCCCCGCTGTCACCACTGGGTGACTTCTGGCCACACAGAAACTCCCTGCCTATCTGATCACTGTTTCCAGGTCTCTGAACCAGGACAATATCATAAACAAATGAGTGATGCAAAAGTAGTGGGGTTTGCTGCAGCCCAGCTCCCAGGACTCATTTCTGTCCCTGGTCAGCACCTCACCTCAAGAGGTCCCACTATTAAGCGCCAGAGGTGGTGTTCCCAAATTCCCACCACTTGGGAGAGACCTGTCACTGTCCCTCAAATCCATGTGAGGGGGACTCTCACTTCTGTGCCCAGTTTTCCCTGTCCATGCCTTCACATGCCTCTGTTTCTTCACATCTCCCTTGCTTTTCAGCAAGGTGATTATGTCTTTTCCACCCTTCAATCATTAAAAGCCTGGGTTTTTTTTCACCTTAAGGGTGAAAAAGGAAGCAAAGAGAAACACTATTTCCAGCTGAAACAGAAAGGAGAATTTCAATAGGCAAACCATCATTATTCTGTGATGTGTACACTATGTGCCTGGAATGCTACTGGAGGCACCTGGCAGACAGAAACATAGAATAGGAGAGGTTGAAGAAACAAAAATACTATAGTAAACTTCCTTGGGATGTTAGGATGATCCAGAAACCCTTTTACTCAGTTTCCCTATACATGACCCTTACTCTGACAGATTGCACCAAGCCGTGGTTCCCCTGCTTCCTCATGTACAATGTGCAGTCACCCCAGTGAAAGCAGGACAAAGGTACCAAGAGTTTATTTACTTAATTCCCCAGTGGTTTGTCCAACCACATCCAGCCCAGCCACCTCAGAAATTCAGCTGGGAGGGCAATTATGTTGGCTGGATGGCTTGCAAGATGCTCTTGGCAAGGTGGTAAGTGGAGAAGGGCTCAGCTCTTCAGGTGCCCATCTTGAGATGTGCTGGCACTGACCAAGTGGTCCCAGCCAGCTGTCAGCACTCAGCTGACACATCCCACCTTAGCAGTGTGCTGTAGGATGCTGCTAGCTCTGCAGCCTTCAAAGCCAATACAACATGCACAACTAAAATGAAGGAAAAAACTCACACCTTTCAACAGGCATTATTAGCCTGTCCCCTAAAGCAAATCTCCTGCCTGCACCATATTTAGTGACCTGCACACCTCCCTCTGAGCCATGGGAGATGCCGAGGCAATGGTTCACCCCTCACCAGTGGCAGTTAATGGTCAGACTCAATCTTACAGGACTTTCCCAACCTTAACCATTCTGTGATTATCTGAGTGCCTGCACTGCAGCACCTGCCAAAGCAGTGCCTTTGCTCAGCCTAAGGTCAGGGTTGCACAGATGTGTGTGCACCCTGGCAGCCTCCCAAAACACTGCAGGACCCCTCATGCCCTGGGTCATTTCTGGCATTGATGGTCCGCCCAGCCAAGCGGAAGTCCCTTCGGGGCTGTGCATATTTTCCAAATACGTCGAAAACAGAAAGCCAGGGCTGGATGCAGGTTTGCTGAGATCAGGGCTATTCTGGTGCAGACAGGCTGTGTGCTGCTGATAGGGAGGATTAATGAGCCAGGCTGCTCATCCGTTGCAATTAGAAACAACACTATGACTATTTTGGTGCCATTTCTCTGCTGAGCACTCAAAGAGCTTATCAGCCCCTTATATATCTGCATGTAATCACAGCTTTGTTAAATATAGGAGGGTAGCAGCCATATGTACACACTGCTCTGCCCCTGAAACTAAGGTGTGGAGGACTACTTGCTAATGCTCATACAGCACTACAGAGAAAGAGAGAAAGGGGTTTGGCGAATGGCATTAACAAGCCGTGTCACTTTGTGGCAGCTAAAATTCCACTAACATTTTCAGTGCTCATAGGACAGCTGGACACAAGGAGCACCTAATTTGCTCCAGCTGCAAGGAGAAGGCTCTAAGTGCTGAAGCTGTAGGGAATCACCACATTTATCAGCATTAGAAATGGTTTTGTGACATTAGTAAAGGAAGAGGGATTCTAGCTCCTGGGCTCTGTTCCTCACTCTGACCATGGAGATCCCTCTCATCTGCCCCAGCTGCAGAATGGGAGAGACAACAACTGTCTAAAGGATGAAGTCTTTCCTCCTGCTTCCATGTTGTTATTTACAAGTGTGGGTGATACTTCAAGGCAGAGAGGACTTCTAAAATAAACCAAATCCTTTCTTATGTCCAACATACTATGTTTCATACATCTCCTATAGAGCAGTAAACGTTTAATCTGCCTAGATTCCCTAACAAATGTTACATATTTGTGACTGTGCATCAAATAGTCAATATGCTTCAAAATTCAGAGTATGAAATGGACTCTTCAAACTTTCTGAGATTGTTACTGTTGCTACATACATCAGAGTTCAGCTAAGTCAGCTGGAAGAAACAGCTCACCCAGGGCACTGGAGCTTCCATTCCAGGTACTGTCACAAACCCCAGCCCAAAAAAAGCTAAGCCCAGAGGAGTTTCTCCAACAGGATGCATTACAGCAGGTGAACAGCTGGACTCCACACTGTGTCCTGATGGTCACCACAGCCCTCACCACTCAAGAGGCACAGCTGAAAACTGAGGAGGAAAATAATCCATCAGTGTGCCCTTCCGTACCTGTTCGCCTCACACTGGAAATGAGTCCCTACAAGCTGCTATCAGTAACTGCAAAAGTTCTGTCCCAGGTGTTAAAAGGTTACAAGACAGAGCAAAACACTGAGGCACATGCACAACACTGCATCAATACTGGATGCATTTAAAAGGGCTTCCAAATGGGTGCTAGCAGGGCAAAGCTCGGTTCAGGACAGCCAGACCTTGTTCAGATCTCTGAAAATATTAACAGCTCCTTAGCCACCTGCCAGTATCTCAGTTTTTCCCACCAGCATCATCTTCCATCACCTCAATGGATTTTAACAGCCAACATGCTCACATTGAAGCTCTTGTCAATGCCTCTGACTAGACATTTTGTACCTGCATATGTCCTGGACCAGAGAGAGATTCTACCCAGCAGCCCTCTACACAGAGTCCCTGCATCACAAACAAACGTCTCTGCCCATCCTTATAGCAACTTACTATGCTGCTCTACAATGTGATCTTCTTTAAATGCTCCACTGGTGTCTGCCAGAAGCACAAGTCAATATGAAACTTACAAGTACCAGACAGCTCCTTCATCTCTCCATGACATATAAATCTTCAGGATAAATCCATGCTCTCCAATGTCACTTCTTATATATAGACAATCAAAGAAACTAAGGTACAGAAGTGTGAAGACAAGGCATGTGAGTCAAATTATATTTAACCTCTCATTTAGTGATTAATCTAACAGAAATAATTTGTTACATTTTAAATTTTACTCTCTGGTTCACATGAAGGTTTTTTCAAGTGTTTCTGTTCTGTGCTGAACTCTTCCCCTCCAAGATAAAGCCATTCTTATCCTCAGGAATAAACCTTTAGGTTATTTTTCCTTGCCAATGAAATGAACCCAACCCTGAAGAAGGAGCTCACAGGCTCTTGGCTCAGTGTGACAAATTCCCGTCACATCCCTGGAAGATGCTGAACAGATGGGCATTTCACAGGGCAGGATTTATGCCATACTGTATCCAGACAAATTCAACAGGACCTCAGACAGCTTCCAAGGCCAGGGATTGCACCTCTATATACTGCAGGATACAGGTTACTGACTCCATAAAGATGCAAAGAGCAGGGCAGCTCAGTCACCGAGTCAGCAGAATTCCTGGGTGCTCCTTGGGTAAGTTCTGCTACTGTTCTCACTCCAGCTCACCTGAGAGGCCTCTCCACCTGGACAGCACCAACTAGAGAAGCTCAGCAGGTGATTGAAATATGCAATTTTGCCATCCCAACAGTGGCCCTTGTTTCTAGTAAGGAGGCAGTTGCAAGCTGGAATTGCTCCAGGATGTCTTGGGCTCTGGGTTCCTCGGAAAAGAGTTGCTGCCTGATAATAACCAAGTCACACCAGAAGCCCATCAAGATTATTGCAAATATTCATCCTGCTGCAATATGCCTTAAAAATTACTGACTTTAAGTTGCTTTCCTCCAGTCTGAGGAATGACAAGACTGGAAAAGATACAGAAGACAGCTAAAGCAAGACAAGAAAGGAGACTGCTCCTCCAGCTCATGCTCCACTGGGACAAGGGCCTAACAGAAGAAGTGGAGACAGCAGAGGCAAGAAACCCCTCAGCAAAAGGAGCTCTAGACTGAGCAGAGCGATTAATACTGCATCCAGCAGTGGGAAGATGATGGGGGCTGGCAGCACCCAGGATCACTTTTGGGAACACAACAGGACCTGACCTCTGTTTCCAGCAGTTGCACACTCACTGGGAAAACAAATGGCTCTGATTATTGGCTACTGACCTCAGGCTGGCCCAAACCATTTGAAACCTGTTCATCAATAACGCCTCTGTGGTACCTACAGGAACAGCAGACAAACAGGCCACAGGAAAGCACATATCTGCTAATGAGCCAGCCCTCAGCTACTAATTATGTCTCCTTGATTCCCTCCTTAGCTCATTCGAGACAGAGCAGACTTTATTTTTGTCCTCCCTATTGAATCAGCACCTTCAGCTCCCAGAGGCTTTTTTGTCCTCCCTACTGAATCAGCATCTTTAGTTCCCAGAGACCTTTCTGCTGCTGGTAGTACACATGCCAGGAGCCAGCTTCACCAGGGCTAAGCAGGACTGGAGGCCAAAACACTCCGCCATCTGCCTTTTCCCACACTCCTTGTGGGCTCCTGCCTATACCTTTGAAAACACCTCCCTGCAAGGAGTCCTTGGCAGAGCTTGTGACTATAAGGCACCAATGCACTTCCCACATGTTTGCTTCAGCTCAAAACACTCCGCGTCTGTATTTGTCAAGAGGGTAGGGACCTTTCATCTGTCTTTTTCCAAAGGATGCTGGCACATCTGTGAAAGGTAAAGCCATAGGAAGCTTCAGAAAAGCATCTACCAAGACAAGAAGGGGAATTCAGTTATCCCCAGTGTGATCAAGAAAAATAAAGCATATGAGCTGCTTAGCGTGGAAAGTTAAACAATCTCTTGGCTCCGGAAGTCCAACCCTAAAGTCAGGATAGCTTGCAAGATGGATGAATTGAACAGTTCTAGCTTTAACAGAGCTTTATAGCAAGTCTCACACATGGGGGGATCACCATTTGCAAAGACAAAGTAAATTCCCAACCAGAAGCAGCACTTGCTCACAATTTGTCTGCCTTGCTTTGCAAGATGGATCTCAGGGAGCCACTCACAGGACCTGGGCAATATTCTCAGAAACAAGAACTCAGGGGAGAAATGGAAAATGAGTTATGAAGGAATCAATTTTCCAGGACTGTGCCTATTTTTAGCACACTTCACAGAAGAGCACAATGCTGATGCTGAGTAGGGAAAAGCATGTCTTGTTCTCACTGACACCCATGTGTGAATAAAAGGCTACTGAGTGATTTTCCCTTTTTTTTTTAACCATGCCTCATCTTGGAGTGGCTGAGGGGAGTGTCACAGCCAGCTGCAAGAGCAGAGGATGGGTGATCGAGCCTCAGTTCTGTCCTTAAAGTCATAAATACCTTTCTGGTGTTCCTGTGCCACAGCAGTAAACAGAAATACCTGTTTAAACTCTATCACAATTCTGGCCCCCATCCCTTCAGCCTTGCTTCCTCCCAGAAATGAGGGAAGATCTTTTCTGGGTAGGAGCATGTAGTACTCAGGCAGGGGCTTGCTACTGACACGCAGGCACATATTTGCAGTACATCATACTGGGTAGCAGAAAACAATCCAAAATGTGCACACAGGCAGGACTCCTCAAACCTTCACCAAATTTCTCCTGTCTTTAGCATAACGATGCTACGTGATCATTTACTAGCTTCAGTAAATTCTGCCTTAAGAAAAAAATCAGCATTATCCTCCAGCCTGTTCCCTGGTGAAGCAGTTCTCAGGCTGCCATTTCCTAGCACTGCTGTCAGTGGGACATAACCCTCCAGAGGTCACCTCCAAGGAATGGTCTGCATGAAGGGGTTTGATCAGCTCACCTCCACCTCCAACAAACCCATAGCAAACTCTACTCACTCACAGCCTTACACTGCCCTGCCCCATCATTTCCAAGACCATCACATTGGAGAATAAAATCAGGCATTGCTCCTCACAGTGACAAGAACAGGGTTCCTGCACCAGAAACTTCAGCTCCACACCCATGCATGGACCAACAGCAGCCAAACTGCTGAGCCTGACTGAGGCAAACACATCCTGACTGAGGCAAACACAGAATCCTCTGCTGCCAGGAACTCACTCAAGGCTGCAAGAGCTACTCATTGGCTCAAATAATAATTAAACACCAGTACTTACATAGCTGCAAACTTCATCCTAATGCACTCAGCATGCAGTGGCCAAGGCTGAACCAGAGAGAGGATGCTGTGAGTCGTGTCAGTGCAGCACAACCTTCCTCCCTGCCAAGGTGTTCAAACAGAAACAAGAAAAGCAGTAACATGGAAGATCAACTTTGAATCAAGTCCTCCTTCCCTTCACACTGAGTCCCAAGTATGCAGCTTGCACACCTTTGGTAAATAACAGGTTTCTGGCCACAAACAGGCTGCAAGGACCAACTTTTCAGCCAGCCCCCAGCCCTGCTACTGCTATTGGTTCTCTGGTAAGAAAGGTTTTCTAACCTCCTCCCTCCTACTTAACAAGGGGCACCTACAGCTCAGGGAGAACAGCTGGAAGAGTTTGGGCCCAAACATGAGGAAAGGGATGAGGGAGGGAAGCAGAGCAGCTTTGCTAAGGGACCGCCTTCCTTCCCAAAGCACAAAGGCTCCCAACCAGCAAATGGCACCCTCTCTGTCCCTTAGCTCTAAGAGCAGTCACAGTCCAAGAAGTTTTGCTTCCTGGGCAACTCTCACTGCCAAGGGTGCTTTGAACAAAAGGACAAATAATAATCATAGAAAAGAAAAAAAAATAAAATTCAACTCCAGTACAAAAATAATTTAATAAAGGGTAAGTTTCAAGAAAATATGTGTATAGTAACAGTATTTTAAGTAAAATGTCCACAAAAATATACATGTCTAATGTGATTACACATTAAGTTTTCCAACAGGTCCTGTTTTATACTTGGTTCAGTCCATGTAGGTTTTCATGTAGGAAAAGCCTTCACTGCTATCAGCCTTCCTGGGACAGTTGAGTTTGCGTAACAGAATCACACGAGAAATGTTTTCTAACTCATTTTAGGCTCATACAAATAAACTTTAGAGGTGGTAACAGTCCAGAACAGATCAGGTCATACCATATAGTTTTAAAAAAAAAAAGTGAATACAAACAAGGAAAGTGAAAGTCAGCTGCCCAAGGGACACTGTCAGGCAGAAATATCAGCCCTACAATACACACCACACAATACTGAAACAGCTGGAAAAGGAGGGGCATGAAGGGAAGAAGGGCAAGAGGGAAGGGAAAATCCCAGGAGGATGATTCCTAGGAATTGTGGAACTGCTAAACATGGGGGCTATAGAGAGGCCAGGGAAAAGCACACGTGACCAACATATGCCTAAAAACCGGACAATTTTGTAACATAGAAGATAAGCTAACTAGAGGAATAGGAAAATGAACTCGTGGAGATTGTTTATTTCTTATTTTTCCAAATGGCTACTGAGCTGTAGAATTAACAAGTCTGTTCCAAAAAGCCCTCACCAATAGTGCTAATTCAGTCAAGCCAGAAAGAAAAATCTGGTTACAGAGAGATGGAAGAGTACAGCAGAAAGTAAAGAAAACGTTCCACCAGCAGAGGACAGGAACGCAACGCTGAAGGGGAGATGCCAAACAAGACAGATCAATGTTGTCAGTGGGAGAGGTACAATGCCACAAAAAAACAAACCAAAGGGAACAACACAAAATCCCCATCCCATAGAAAGAAAATGGAAAATGGCTAAAGAAATAAAAGGACACACACTTTCCAAAAGATTTTTTGTTTTATAATCAAATTTCTTTTATATAGACAACTGAAACACACCAATATTTTGTGTGAAAAATATTTTTAAATAAACTTCGTTTGTTCTAGATTTTTGTACATTCTGATATACATACATAAAAGGTTTATAGCACTGTAACCAGGATCAAAATAATATAAAGGATTGAAATAATTGCTCTCATTTATCCTTTCTGAACCAAGCTGGCTGCTGTTGCACTATTAGACTTTAAAAATTATTATCTTATTATTAGTGGACAGCCAACTCTTAACTGGATAACACTCAAAACAAACTCCAAATTATTATTGCACAAGAAGCCAGTGAAGGCATATGGCATAGAATGATCGAAGTCCCTTACTGTTAAAACCTAACACCCCAAAATACAAAAATAGAACTGGAACATGAAACACACCTAATAAACTTTTTCTTCTTTAGTTTGAGTCTGGAGTGTGAAAAGTGCCTTGCAGACTTTTAAGCTGCTCTGATTTCCTTTGCATTGGTGAGCGTTTTTCTAGGTTCTCTTTAGCAAGCCTTTGCAGAACAAAGGCCCTTCTGTTCAGGGAGGTTTTTTTCTGCTTTGTTTTGGCTATTTATGTTTCATCTTCAACTTAGGTTTCTTCAGTCTATGAACCTGCACAGACTACTTAGCCATAAACTCTACAAGTAGCCAGAGAGGAGGGAAAAATAAAAATTAAAAGAAAAAAAAATCCCACCATTTCTTCTTCTTGCTGTCTTTATTTTAAAAAGTACTCCTTTTGCCCTGAAGCCTCCCTGCTCTGCCAGTGTCTGAGGAGGAAATCACAACAGCATCCCAAACCCAGCAAAGTTCTTGTATCTTTTAAAAACCTTTCCTTACAAAAAAAGGTTTTATTCACAAAAAGTTTGCCACAAAACTCCCCTTTGAAAGCTAAAAAGAAAACCCCACAACCCACCCATCACTGCCCCAAATCAGGTGAAGAACAGGTTCCGCCCCCTCGCAGCGTGGCCGTCACACGACAGTCTCGACACCGATCAGCTTTGGTGTGAGGATTCGCGGGGTGACTCCATTGTTCAGGTCTTCTTCGAATTCCAGTAACTGCCCCATAAAGTTAAGGTTGGGGGAAATGATTGGTCGTTTTCCTTTGACAAATTTATAGGCATCCGTCATGGTCATGCGTGTGTGCTTCATTAAGTACGCAATAACGATGGTGGCAGATCGGGAGACACCGGCCTGGCAGTGGATGAGGAGACCTTTTCCACACTGATGAGCTTCCTCTGCAAACAAGACAGAAGAAAGTAAGATTTCTGCCAGTTTGTAAATTTGAATAAGCTCAGTGCAATTAAGAGTAACTTAATATGAAAAGCCCCTCGATTTGATTACAAGCACAGCAGTGTCTTCTTCCCCTTCCGCTCCAGCACATCTTCCCCCGGGGTTTCAGAGCAACTGAATGTGAAACCCCCTGTCCAGTCTGACACTGAAAATCCTCACATCCACTCTCTGCTCTTTATTAGTAGAACCATGCTAGAGAGATGCTGCTTCTCTGCCAGAGAGCATTTTGTAAGGAGGGCAAGGTCCATGATGAGGAATCTCAGGCTCCATTTCCACCTCAGTTGCAATGCCACTGCATTACGTCAGCATCTCACCCTCCCTGTTTTTCAGAGCAGGGAACCACTTCTAGAAACCAGGTATTTTCAGATTCAATTAATAACAATACATGTATTTCAACGCCCTGTCCTCTGAAGCTTTACAAAGGTACTCTTGAAATGAGCTTCAGTGGGTGTCTCTGCTGTGGTGCCTCTGCAAAAGGAGGAGCTGGACACACACACACCCCCACTCCACCACGATTCATCACTTAGAGGGAGGCACCCTAAGCAGCATTTAGGGGGGAAGGAGTCCTTCTAACCACGTGCTAACAGGACCTGAGAGAGGACAGTCACTAGCATACCATCCTCACCTGCAACAGCTTGCTGTTACAACAGGAGATGGAACTTTCAGGAAGTAACACTTCAAACTACTTCTTTTATTTCAATCCGCAGGAGGAACATGAATTTAGTTTGCAGATTTTGGCACGAATCCAACTCCACCAAGAGTACAGTTCAACCCACCCCACATGCTCAACCTGTACTGTGAAAGCATAAATAAAGCAAATTTCCCTCTAGACACTTTTCCCAGTTAGTATTTCAGAAAGCTGAAACTCTCTAATGTATTTTGACACACATTCCCAGAGAGTTTCTGATGATTTCACTTCCTATGGCTTTAGTCTTAGCCAAACCTGGGGCTGGTTGTGGTTTTTTGAAGACATATTTAAAGAAGCATATGCCAACAATCCGGTGTTTAAACATTTCCAAATCTTCTCAAATGCAAATTAAAGTTTACCCTGAGGAAGGGAAAGCTTTGAACAGTTACTTCCCCAGCTGGTTAATTTGAGACGGAAGAAAAACTCTCAATGGAAAAATACTTGTTTATTAAAACAAAGACAGACCCTCAAGCTGTAATTATTAAAAAGGAAGTAAAATGGGTTTTGAAATGCTTTCTAAACCTTTCCAGAGCAAAGCTGCTTTCTCTGCTCTTGGTAAGGTCACAAGCCAAACACTATCTTTCAGTGGTTTTGAGAACTAATACTGCAGTTCATGGGGATGAGGGGAGCAGAAATCTCTCTCTTTTACCTGAGAAGGACCTCAATGGAGTTTCACAGTCTCTTTACCTAAGCTTAGCCTATTGTATCTCCCCATCTTGTTGAACTCAAAGTTTAAAGTTTTACTGGATTTCTTGATACAGCTGTTTTCCCAGAGGATGAAAGCAATGTTTCCTTTTCTCTGCCCTTCACCCAAACAAGTATTCACCTTCCCAGGCACACAGTAACCAGCAGCTTGGGGAACTGACAGCACTACTGGTACTGGGTTAGGAACACAAGGGAAAATTTGGGTTAGAGATCCTTTGGTCCTTCACACTGTAGAAGACAAGCCAAAGGCTCAGAGTGGTAAAAGCCACCTGAACTGCAGCATAAGCAGTGTTTTCTCTGTTCACTTCACTAAAGCAGTGTGGCTGCAGAGCACAGGCATCAGCACACTGCAACCCCCTGCCAAGACACAGCCAGGCAAGGCTGAGGAGCCATCTGCTTCTGAGCTGCTAGACCTGCCCCGCACATAGCAGGGGCAGATGGGCTCACAGCAACCTGCTGAGCCTGCCCCTCCTGCCCTGGCACCTGGTCCCACAGCTGGGGTCAAATCCTTGCCAAGCCTGAGTGTACCTGAGTGCAGAGCCAGCACAAAGGAGGGCAGGGAGGACCACAGCTCTACACCCCGCTCCAGTACGGGGTCAGTCAAGTACCTATGCTACAGTGCACACACAAGGACACTTCTTCCTTTGTCTAGTACTCCTCCATCAAGCCTGAAGTACTGGTAAAGGAATTAGCTCAGTCTCATCACAAGAAAATAGAATTTTATGTCAATGGTATATTTGGCATATTTCAGAAAAACCTCTCAGGACACATACTTGTGCTAGGGAAGCACCTTTACTACGCCACAAAAGCAGTGTGCACAAAAACATCTAGAGGGGCATAGAAAGGTCCTCAAAAGCTTTCATACTACATGCTGAAGTCCTCTCTGACCAGCCCTACTTGAAGTGGCCATTTGGCTTTAGCCTAGCTGAGCATGGCCCCAAACTTGGCTGAGGGCTGTGCTGTGTTGATTGTAATGAGGTCCAGAGGACTGCTGGGCCACTTCTTCAGCAATCTCCACAACAAGCTGCGTGTCTGTGGTGAACTCTCTCAAACAGCCTACAGGATTTAGAGGCTTATTAATGCAAGTTTTCATCACTATTCACTCAACCACACATACACTCTGAAGCTACAAATCTAATGGTGGAACAAGCCAAGTGTGAAAGTTTGTCAGTTTTCTCATTAAGTTAGGAAAGACTGAGAGACCATTAAGAACAGTCACTATAAAAAAATGGCTCAAAGTCACTGTGTGAAAACTAGGAATGCAAAAGAAACAAAAAAGAGGGGATGATAAAAGTCTCAATTTTGTGGGGTTTCCTGAATTTAGAAGCCTGAAGGTAGGCGTTACTGTCATTGGATAAAAATTGTAACCTTGGGCTACTTAACCAGACGTGCCAGAGATGAGAAAGGACAGAAATATGAGGTGCTCAACATTTCTGACAACCCAAACTAAAGGAAATATGGCCTTAACCAGCCTTCAGAGTTGTTGGCAAAGCATAAAGTTCACTCTAAATTGTTATAACGGGTAAAAATAATAACAATAAAAAAACAAACAGGAGTATTTCCAGACAAGGGTAATTACCAATGAACTCAAAAGCCTCTTCAAAATACTGCCTGAGATTCTGCTTGTTGCTGTCAGTGGCCGGGAGCCGCTTGTAGTTGAACATGCCTTTCTCGTAATGGTACAGGGGCAGGTGAGTTGTCACGTTGATGACGTAGCCGATGTTCATCCTCTGCATTTTCTCCAAGTCCTGAGCATCATGCTCATTTCCAAGGAATAGGAAGGGCAGGATGGGGGTGAGCTCAGCGTTCTCAATGTCTGGCGTGGTAGGGATGGACTGAGGTAGCACAGGGGGCACAGCGGAGGCACTGCCCCCTCCTCCCCCCTCGGGGCACTCTTGCAGCTGGAGGGAGTTGTCGCAGAGGTTTTCATGGTTCTGCTTGAAACTGCTGAGTCCTCCTGGGAAGAGAGACCAAGCAAACATTTTGGTTAGATATCCCAAGATTTCTTCAGAGCACACAGTGGGGCCACAAGGGCTGGAGCTGGCTCTACTGTCCCCACCACGATTGTAACAATGTCACTGGGCTGTCAACAGCAAGGGTAGCATGAATCAGCAGCAGGCATTGTCCTCCCTCTGCGTGGTGGATGGTGCCAAGGAACAACAGGGCTCACAGACAAACATGCCTCTGTGCAACATCAGCCTGCTGAGGCTGCCTCACCTACCAGCCCATGCGGCAAGGAAGGCGTTCCAAGAAAGAAAACATCACAAAAACTAAGGGGCCAAGGGGCTATCAGCACACTAGAGCAGAGCATCAAGCCAGCTGGAACAGTCTTAGCTTTACCTGCCCTTTAGCAGTCCTGCAGGGCATCCCCCCACTCAGGAGCTCTGAGGAGGATGGGAGCAGCTCACCCTGGCATCGCTCCAGGGAACAGCATGTATCCATCTGTGCACCCAAACAAAAGAAAACCACTCTTTGTAACCTAACAGCAACTGAGGTGCTTGCTTAACATGTGGCAAACAGCTCTCCTTTTGCTGCCCCGGACACCTGAAAATATCTAGCAAAAGTTCTTTTTAGGACATGAAAATGGATTGAGAAATGGATCTGAGGGGGGAGGGAGAAGTCAGTTTTTCAGTGAAGGAAGCTCATACCTTCCCTGCTCTATTGCTGGCTTTTTCAAGAACTATTTCCCTCCCCTCACTTTTTTTTTTCTTTTTTTTTTTCTTGTTTTCTGAGGAGGGCAGCAGGGCGGCTTCGAAGAACTGGAGCAAGCAAAGTGGACCTTCTTTCTACACCTCATTCTGCACTGACGTCAGTGGCAGGCTCCCCACCTGCCCAGTTTCCATGGCGATCCCATAAAGCACACAAAGACATCAGCTGGCATGACATCAGCTCTTTGAGTGCAAACAACACAATAACTACTACTTTGTGTGAGGCCTTTGGTAGGAGGCGGCGTTCCTGGGAGCTGCTGACGTAATGCTAACAGGTGGCTCCTCTGAAAGAAAAAGGCGGAAAGAGGAGAAATGCAGGGATGCGTTCCTCCCAACCTCACACACGTTGCTGTTGTACTGAGGTACTTGAAGTCATGCTCAGCATCGAGAGGAGCCAAGTGCTCAGGCTCAATTGCACTTTGTTAACTGCAAGCCAAAAAAAACCCAGGAGAGGGGAGAGCAACTCTGAAGTTACTAGAAAGAGCCACACTAGCCAAAATAAATGCAGAATGTCACCCTCCCAATAACGTTATTTAAAAAGGAAAAAAAAATAAAAGAGAGGCTATTTCCATCCTTTCCATGCTCTTTCACAGTGAACCAGTGAAGTTGCTAAAGTGAAGCAAAATATGCTCCCTCTTGGGCTCTGGATCAAACACTGCTGTTGAGGGCTGCAATTCAAATGTCCAATTCAAGTGTCTGTCTGTGACATGCCTAAGGTGGGACTCAGCCAGGCCCATTTCAGTGCCCTGTGCTATATTCCAAGGGCACAAGGCAACAGACTAGTTACAACCATCTGAGCCCCTCTAATGAAAGTACCCTTTTCCACATCCAAACTTGTGTCCTTCACACACTGCTAGTAATGCAATTTCCCTGAAATCCTTGAAATGCCTACAAAATGCAGAATATTTCCCCTGACTAAAAATGTGCTTGTCCTCAACTATTTCTGCTGTTTACAGGACACAGAGCAAACAGATTTGCCTTAAAGATCTCTGTTCTCAAAGTTGTAACAGGGGATCAGGATAGAAAGAAGAGCAAGGACAAAAATTTGAGCTCAACTGCACCACCTGGCCTCAACAGGCCTGAAAAGTCTTCTCAGTCCACTCAAGAAAACAAACAAGATGATGGTCCCCAAGCTGAAGATGTTTGAAGTCTCATCTAAACCAATAGCCCCAGCATGTAGTCTAGGCTACAGGCTAAACCCTAACCCACATTCCCATCTTTCTGAATGGGCAAGCAATCCATTCAGCTTGAATATTGTTTTTTAAACAATAGCCACAGCATGCTCGGATTCCCAAGGAAACCCCTGAAAAGGTTTTTTTAGTGACCCCAGAGGCAACACTCATTTTCCACCTCTCCTGCTGACTTCTGGGAATAAGCAGCCCCAGTTGGAGGTAGGACCCTACTGGTTCATCACTCAGGTGGGGACATACTGATGGTGTGGCAGACACCACCTTGCTTTACCAGCTGCCTTCTAAGACACAGGAGAGTATGAGGGCAAAGGATGGGAAAGGACCCCAAATACAACATGCAGAAGATGCCTCAACAGGTGGAGAAGCCAGACATATAATACCTTAATTCACAATTTTTTACAGACATTTGCCAGTGTCACCATTCCTAATGTCAGTTCGCATCCCCCACTCTCCTTGCTCGTCTCCTCATGCGAGAGGAGAGTTAAAAAGTCAGTTCAAACAATATTTAAAGCAACTCTCAGAGCAAATGTTTCTGAAAGAACACATTGCTGGGGAGAGGATTACTAACCTGAACTGACTCAGACACATCAGCAAGGGAGGACTGGACAAGAACACTGGTACCCAGGAAAAGATGCAGCAAGATGCAGTCATGGCAGGAAGCTTAACCCAAATCCAACAGCAGGAGCTTAGCTTGGATCTGTGCTGCCATATGAGTCATGCAGGTTCCAAAGAAGGACCCAGACACCTCCTGAATGCTGTTCCACTCTCAACACACACAATCCTTGCACAAACTGATTTATGAGGCACTAGAGTAATTTAAGTGGAGCTCAAGCATGCATAATGCTCAGATTTTTCTTAAATTTGAGACTACCTCCCAAAACAGGTCCAAGCAAAGTTAATAATGATCAGTCAGAAAGAGAGGTATGGATTTTCCACATGAAGGTAAATACAATGTACAAAGTATTCAAATGCATCTGTATTCCTTTGGCAAGCAGCTGCTATTTCAGTTCATTTCAAGTCTTCATTTAGGAAGGGTAGAAAAGGTGGAAGAGAAGAAGCTGTACCCACACCAGAGGCCAACACAAAGCTCTTGCAAGCCTGTTCTGAGAGTTTATTCATTAAACTCAGTAAGGTGCAAGACACCACTGCTACTGACCACAACTCCAGATCACGAGAAAGCTCAAGGCATGGATGCAGAGACACCACTTGGGGTTGTAACACAAGCTGTTTTGTGGTTGACCCTGCCTAAGCCTTTCCAAACCTGGGGAATGAAGGAAGCATTACAGAGGGCAGTAACAGCATCTCTGGCCAAGAAGCACAACTTAGCAAAAGCTCCTCACTAGCACAAAAGCTGCATTTTAAAAGCAGCTTTTCAGATGCTGTTTGCAATATGGGAAAAGCCTTCATCATATAGAGACAGCCTAAATAGAGAGATAACATAATATATCCACCAAGAAAGCCCATGGGAATGCATGGCAGTGCTGCTGGAACCACACCCATGGAGTCTGGACTCACCTTCAGTGACAAACCAAACATGCCAGCAGTAAGATGAGCCACTGATGGATGTCCACTTCAACAGACTGTCCTGCCAGCAGCCCATCTCTCCTGGCTTTAAACACTCCAAAGAGCTTGTAATGACCAAAGCAGGGGGAAGTATGCCCAGCCAGTGGGATGCAGCCTGTGCATGAGCACGGACAACATCTCAAGTGCCTTTGCTCTGTTCCAGAACGGCTGCTGGACAGGTGTTCAGAGGGCTGAACCTACCCAAACCCAAAGAGAGATGGACATACAAGGACATTCAGCACTCTGGGGAACCCAAGGTATTTCTTCCATAAGGAAATCAATCAGTGAAGCAGAACCCATGCTGGCAGATGGCCTTGTGTGGTATTTAGCAGAATACAACAGAACACCAAGGGCTCTTTGCTCACCACTGATGGAAGACCCAGGCTGCAGAACCATTCTTGCAGTCGTAACTGCATGACATTTTCCAACATCCTGCCCTGCCAGAACAGTCAGTAAGTGACAACAGACTTTGGAGTGTCTGAGACCTCAAAACTTTTGGGGAAGCTTTAAGTCAGCACTGTACATGCTCCTGCTACTCCCACTCATTTTTTCCAATTCTCTGCAGCCATCTACCCATAAACATCTCACTTAATGCTCCTCAAACTCCCCCACCAGGCAGCACCCAAGCAGCAGCTGCACACAGATTTTCCAGCTCCAAAGCCTCCCAGGAGCCCAGGGCTCACACCAGCACTGCAAGACCAGGTGAGCAGCTGAACAGCAGCCAAAGCAGCTCTGAACAAATAAAAAAAGACAAGAAGCATGGTTTTGGCATAAAAGTCATGCTTAACACAGTGTCTGTCATTTGCCATCAGAAGAGGGCAAATACAATGCAAAACAAGCATAAAAAGTACAGCAAGAATGAGGCAGCCAGCTTTTTATAAGAGACTATGGCCTTAAAATAGCATCATCTTCAAAGAAATCCAGAGAAACAAACCTTACCTGCACAAATTTGTAAAAGTGGAATGGCTGGTTGGGGATTTGTTTGTTTGAAGGGATTTTTTTTGTTTGTTTCTACCATTGCAGCTTTTTAGTTTAGGGGTTTTTTTGTTTGTTGTTCAAGAACACTGAGAATTTAAGTACAAGGAGTACAGTAACATTTGGCCTCCTCCTCTGTCTCTCCTTCAGCCACCACTGCTACTCTCCGGCTGCATGACTACATGCAAACGAGGATCTGGGTCCACAATATGTTTTGGCACATTTGCAATATGTTTCCTATCTGGAAACAGGATCTTGCCCCATAGTTAATGGAGTAAATTACCTTGTTCCCTCTCCAGTGGCAGAGCTTAGAGAGAGGCAGCTACAGTCAAATACCCTCACCACAAAGCAACACCTTTGCATTAACTCATCGGTGTGGATATACTTTGCTCTGAGCGTGGCAGGTACTGGGTGTTCCCGCTCCCACTGCAAATAGCAACATATTTTTATACATGACAGACTGCAGATGTGGGAGCCACATTTAGACTAAGCACATGGTCTTAGGAGACAACCAGACCTTTTATATGGCTTTCAAAGCTGTCCAGGCGGATTTCTGGATCGGCTCATCCTTGATTACAATACCACAAAGCCATCTTGGAAAAGAAAAAGGAAAAAAAAAAGAAAAGCAATGCACAGACAAGCACAAGAAGAACAGAAATCCCAGGACACTGAGAAGTATCAGCAGAAGAGGTGTTCAATCTGTAAATTCCCCTTCTCTTGTGTTGCTGGGCTCTTGTGGGGTGCACAGCAGAAAATCTGGTGATACCACAGTTCTGGTCACCACAAGCTTTAGTTGCTCAGGAGTGAAGCCAAGCTTTAAGACACCCACTCAGCATGTGCCCTGTCAGTACCACTACAGCAAACCCTGCAGCTGTGTTTGAGTGAGTTTAGGGCTGAAATGTCACAGGGAGCATTCAGGGTGCAGGACAGGACAGAGACACTCAGACAATTGGTGTGTATCTGCTTAAGACAATGTTTTGAATTTGTGCAATACAGCCTGTTCCTTTAAACCTGTGACCTCATTTATTTACATTAATGCAGAAAAGCACTGCCAGAAGCAACAGCTGATGACAGTCTCATGTATTTTTCCACTAAGGCAACAATTAAACTGCTCCTGTGTTATTAATGAACAGATGACTTTGTGTCAAGTTGATTCAAAGCACAGGATGCCTCAAGATTAAGCAAATATGACTCCAGCATGTAAAAATAGAAGTTAGGTATTGTCCAGATGCTTCACCCACCCAGTGCTCTCCTCCTTACTCAGCCTTCCTGGGCAGGAGGGCCCAGGTCTCATGGCCACCCCCACCATGCTGCCCACCAGTGTCTAGAGGTCCTGCTGCAGGGTGGCACACTGGTGCTGAGCCACTACCACTGCAATGCCACCATGCAGGCTGCTCCTGTACCATGGACCTTCTACTAAGGAAGATGCTGCTGTACTGGTTGAAGCAGAATTTTGCCATTGTAGGCCCAATCCACTCGCAGGATATGGCAAACGACCTAGACCATCTCTTCATACCACCAACACAGCTATGGCTGCAGGTGTAGGTCTGCTGAGCACCAAGAAAACTGTCAAGGAGGGCATGGTGGCACTGGGGTTGCACCCATCAGGCACAGGACCTAAGGCCACCTTGCAGTAGAAGATGCAGCCATCACACTTGCTCACAGATGTTGCTGCAGTGATTTTAGCCACAACAAAGATGGGTCCTAGTGTGTCCTGGGGATTATGCTCTGTTCATCCTGAGGCACTGAAAGAAGGGATGCTCAGATCTCAGAACAACACAGGATACACACTTTCCTTGCCCAAGCAGGAAAAGAAGTTTGCTTCCCAAACTTCTTCTACAGCAACAGGGCCAATCCAAGCAGATCACTGTAGGAGTGTTCCTACTCTCCAAGCAGATGGCCATCTCCCCACCACAGCTACAGCTGAGCAGTACTCAAGGCTTGCCCTCACTGCTGCAGCAACCTTGACATGGCTGGAAATACTGTATTTGCCCACACAGCAGGAAGGGCAACTCCCTTACGTCTACAGGGGTGGGGACCTATTGGACCACACTCAGACAGGTGACATTAGTGAACTCCTCCCATGTCTGTGGGATATTCCAAGGAAACCCTGCCATGGTGCTTTCCCTGTCACATGCACAGCATTCAGCAACAGCTGTGCTGCAAAAGATTAAGCTTTGAGCAAACACAAAAAAGTAAAAGTAAACAGCATTCACAAAGAACAGCTTCCACCTTGATACACTCAATCTAATCTAGTCTCTCCCTCGAATTGAGCTGCCAGCAGCACTTCAAAAAAAGGGCAAAACTTCGCATTCCGAAGAACTTGCAAGGTGAATTTTTTTCCGTGTGGGAACTATCCCGAGAGGTCAGTTTGTACACAAATTCTGGCCTAGAGGAATCACAAGCATATCCTTGACATAATGGCTTTGAGGTCCCTTTAGAAGTCAAGAGTGCGATGCCGGATGAAGAGGAAAGGTTTCCCCCCAGCATCGAGGGACGTGCACACACGATTGCATGTTATTTCTAATTTTATCTCGCTACGGTTCACATCCCATACCACAGCGCATCCTCTCCCACTGGCTTTTGAGGTCCTTGGCCTCATCCATTTTTATTTTTTTTCTCTGACACCAGGCACAGCAAAGCTGGCTCTCCCAGGGTCACATCCTGGGAGGCAGATGAGAAGTCTGCCCCTCTCCTGCCAGGCTATGCCAGTCGCTGACTCTGTCCATCTCCATTCTCATCTCCTCCCATCTCACCATCACCCATTTTCAACCACACCATCACCCCCAGGAGCCTCCCACACCTCAACATATGACTTGCTTTTTTCCACCATCAGCTTTCATCCCTTCACTTTTCCTTTTCTCATGACTACTAGATCATCTAAATTCATTCCAATTAAAAAAAAACCAATCTTTTTTCCTTGACCTGTCACTAGAAAACCCTTCTTGGATTTCAGTTTAATTCTTCTTTATACTTTTTTTTTGTCTTAAATTTAGGTTTTTTTCTCAGACCATTAACATCCAAGCAAACCCACATATCCCATCCATATCATCCCTTTACTTGTCAGCTTTTCCAAGAGATGCTACTAACTTTTGGGCTCACCAGCCTGTCCAGAAGCCACCCCAAATACTTTGGGATCACCTCTCTGTATTCAAGACAGCGGTTCCAGCTTGTAACTGGAAATCTGCCCTATGCTATGGGAGTGCTGAGTCTGCTTATTTCAAAATAAAAACTCAAGTATTCATGGGGAAATAATCTAGCATTCTTCAAAGCACTGTGTTATCCTTGGGAGCGGTCAGGAAGGTGAAAGAGAAGGCCTGCTCTGAATTTTGGTACAAGGACTAAACTATACAAGAATGTAAACAGAAGTAAGGCAAGAAACCCCACAACCCAAACACACTATGATGATGACTCTACAGCCACCAAGGAGGACTGGACTTACCCTCCCTGGAGGGCAAGTGTTTATAGCAGAAACTCAAAATTAGTCACGTTACAACTTCTCATGGCAAAAGTATGTGTTCCCATGGGGATGCAGGCTAACATGAAGTCCAATTAAATAATTACTGGAAATGTTAACATAAACCCTGAAGGAATACATACTTCTACTGTGAAATGCTCCCACTGGAAATGATATTAACAAAAAGGTCATCAAGAAATGCTAAAGCTATGTACAAGGGAGGCAGAGGAAGTGAGGGGGGAGGGAACAGAAACTATTTTATTGCAATAAAATACCACAAATGGTTTTATATTGACAAAGAGCTATGGGTCTGTTTTCCCAGAGAGAGGTAGAGCTGAGCAGGTTTGCCCAAAACAGCAAGTTTCATTTGTTTTTTAATCTGTTACCAGTTCCCTCCCTGGCCATCACCATATGCATCTGTCAAGCAAGTGGCCTGGAAAGAGCCAGCACAGGAGCAGGATGCGGGCAGCTGTGGCTCAGCACATCTGAGGAGGGAGAAGGGTCCCAGCACTGTGTCAGACATCCATAATCCTGGATGAGTAAGAGTGGACCTTTCTGTTTAATCTGCATGTTTTAGAGAACACTGACATTTTCATGCTTCAGCCATCCATTTATTCTCTTTCCCCTTTTAAGGGCAACCTCTCAAGGACAATTTATTTCTAAAGAGAGAGCAGGCTTTGCTTCTGAGGATAACACAGGCTCTTTTCCAGTCCAAGCCACTGCTCCTCTACATCAGAAACACCAGCACCATGCACATTAATATGAAAGGAAAACAGGGCACTGATATACCACACCCACCTTTGGGAGTACCATCCATTCCTGATATTTTAAACTCTTTTTAGACTGAAAAGTTTCTACCCTTTTATCTAGAAATAACAATATCTGGCTCTGACTTGACATTTTCTAGCAAGGTATTCCAAAGCACATGAAGAAAAAACAGAGAAAGAAAAGGATGCTATCTTGACATATCTCAGTGCCACAGAGTCCAAATTAAAAGCAGCACACTACTGGAACTAGCATGGTGTATGCTAGCTCCCACTTTGACAAAAGCTTCAAGGCCAGCTCTGCTGGCACATACATCCCAGCCCAAATGGTCAAGGAACCAAGGCTAGCTCCCAAAAACCCCACAGGCAAAGAGAAAGTCGACCCAGATTGCATCCATATTCTTCAGACTCAAGGCAAGAAGGAAGCAGGGAGAGGGGGAAGAGAAAAAGACATATTTACAGAATCCAGAGCTAAACAGCAATAAAACAAGGAATATTTCCAGATAGATGAATATCAACTATTGTGTCCAAATAAAATAACTCCTTGTCTCCACTACTATTTCCCAGGAAACATAAGAACTGTGTTGTACCTCAACAGAGGTGCTGTTCTGCCTTCCTGGACTAACACCTATGAATTTAAGAATAATTTCATTTTAAACAATCAGAGTGGTTCTGTACCTAAAATATGCCAGCAAATTTTAAGCACCAGCAAAAGTCTTATTCTTAGCTCTCATCAACTGGACAGACAGACTCCCATTACCTTAACAGAGAACAAGAAGAATTAAGAGCCCAGCATCAACATAGTGCAGGTCAACTGCTCCAACAACAGCTTTTGCTTTAAAGCATTAGTGTTCAACCGCTTACATAAGGCTTAATATCACACTTTGGCATAATGAACTGGAGATAATCAATTTGACTGATATGACAGAAGCTTGCAAGTTATCTTCTATTTTCCAAGTCTCTTTAGGCCATTGTAAAATAAAATAAAATAAAATATATGATGATTCATGTGTGGACAAGGAGTAACATTTGTTCTTCTTTTTATTACCTTTGATTAGAAGCAGCTCTTCTCTGTTGCAGTGGATCAAGTAGGAATTTATCCAGGCATGCTGTAGACTTTTTAAAGCTAGGGCATAGTAAACGAGTTGGAGCCAATGTGCTCACATCTCTATTATTCTCTTAATTTTTTATATTCCAACTTACTCCTTCAAAGCCCTGATCTTGGAAGCAGGGTTTTGCGTGCACACAAAGCAGCACTTAACTCTGGCAGGAGCAGTGGCTCCCAAGCCCTTCCACTCAAGTAGGAGCATTCCTGTCTCTCCAGTAGCACATAATGACAGATTTACAGTTCCCTCCCGACTTCGAGATGCCCAGACCCTCCAGTGGGGACAGCCCAGTGCAGAAGCTCCCCCACTGCAGGAGCCGTGGGTGGGTGCAGCTGAGCTAGACAAAGGGCGGCACTACCCCAGGCAGCAGCAATCAGAAGCTCATTCCTTCAAGTCAGAGGGACTAGGTAGCACCTAGACCTAAAAGGTCCCAGTTGCTCCCTGCAGACTGGCCAATTTAGGTCTCTTTGCATGCACTCTCATGGGACAGGCTCACTGACACCAAGTGCCAGGAGATCAGAAGCTTGTGCCCATTCCTGATCTCACTCTTTTTACTGGGAGCAGAGCATTCCTTTGAAAAGGAGATAACTGCCTCACCCAAGCAGAGAAATACATGAAGATGAACCTTGCTTTAAAAAAAAAAAATACCCAGAGGCAAATCAGTGCCTAAAATTTTACAAAAATGCACTATCAAGGTGCTCTTAAATCCATCTCCCACTTTCTCCAGCAGGCAGGTGCGTTGTCCCAGGGCACTACTGTGACTGCAGATGGAGCCAGGGTCAAACACACTTAACACCAATGGCAGCAAGAGAGATAAGCTCTGTGTAACAAATGGTGCAAATGGCATTAAAAAAAAAAATCCAAACCAACCAACCAAAACACCCACAAAAAAAAAAAAAACAACAAAAAAATGCAAATCAGATGAAAATAACTTCTCTATGCTTCATGGCAAGCCTGTTGTGTGGGCTTAACCAGAGCTCCCCTGGCCACGAGACTGCCCTGCTATCTAGGCCCAGATTTATCCCTCTAGTCCAGTTCCTCCTTTTTTGTACCACATGGTGGACTGACTTGCTTCTCCATCTCTTCCCCTTTCCTTCCAGCCCCCAAAATGCTGCTCCAGAACTAGGTGAGAGACCACCTCCTGGCAGGACATAGGCCCACGGGGAATCAATATCTTTCTAAGTAGCAGAGGACACAAAAAAAACAACCTTCAGAGTGCTCCCAGATGTGAGGCTGCCTTCACCATAGATACTAATTGAAGCAAAGAGTTTCCTGTACTAAAAAGTCACAAGGTGTTTAAACAAAATGAAACAACAAAACCCCAAGCTTCACTACTGAACCACAGAGCATTCATCAACACACTGTGCAGAGACCATGAGCACTCCTGGATTTTCCAGCTGGAAAAACATGTTCCCTGAATCCCTCGTGCCTCCTGCCCACAGCAGTCCCTGTTCTGCCTCATCACAGGGTGTCCTGACTGGCACAGCCAGGACTGGTGGCTGAACCCAAGAGCGCTAGTGCACATTTCAGCTTTCCCACAACCCTCAACGGATTAAGAGCAGATGAAAGGCCTGCCAGAGGAAGCTGAAGCAAATGTCGTGTTCAAGACAGCACCTTGATCCAATCTCCCCTCAATGGGACTCTGCAGCCTTTACTTTTCCATGAGGCTGGGAAAGGTGACATCCATGATACATACACTGCTTTCTTTAAGCCCCAGCTTACCAAACACCTTTGTGATACCAACAAATTAACTTTTACAGTACTGAGGTGTTTAAAAAACTGCTAAAGACTGATTCAGGTGAGAACTTCAAATCAAAACTTCAGAAAAACAGCTGCTCACAGTAATTCAGGTCAGCCTTGTAATTTCTGTAGCCAGCACTCTCCCAGGCCCACCAGGGACTTCCCAACAAGGCCCAAGCACCACACATAATCTTATCTCATACACAGAGGAACAATGCATTAGGTTATCTTCAGATTACCATAATCTATTTCTTTAAACAGCATGACTTCTATAGCCCTGCAAGATGATGCTGAATATTTGAGAGGTGTTTCCCTCCTGGCTGGCTGGTGAAATTGCAAAGCAGGGAAATGTCGAGATGTGTGCATGCTGCTTATATTTATGGCATTTCTTCACTTTTGAGTTGTTTGCATAAATAAACTATAATGGGGCTTTTCACAGAGTAAAGAGTCATAGCCTAAAGAAAAGGGATGGGCACCCACTTCAAACGCATCATAAAGCCAAGGCAATCTCACTAAAAACTTCTTTGCTCATAAGTGTAGTGAAAACTTTGGCTGCTGCTTTGGAAGCAAACCACTCATGTACAGGTCTAAAAAATTTTTTTTAAAAATAGTCCATCTGTATTAGTTAAGATCCAGATACCACTCAAACCTCAAACACAGCTAACCTTCCATCCCGAGCCTCTCCAAAAGGTTGTGTCCACCTCGAGAACAAAAAGCCAGAAGATAGACAAGCACACCATCCTAGAAAGATTTCAGTAGAAGAAATTCTCACCTCTGGCAGGGCAAGGGTAAGGGCAGCACATGAGGCATTCAGCTAATTATAACCCAACATCTACCTACCAGGAACATCATAGGGAATGTTACCCCAGTTTACACAGAACTGGAACCAGATTTTTCTTTACAAGCATCAGAGAGGTTTGCCTAATGTAACATTTTGCTTCTTAACTCTTAGTTCTTAATTCCAAACGTATAAGAAACTGCAGAGCCAAAAATGGATGGGGGGCAAATCTCCTTTCTATTCCTCCCTTTCCAAGGTAGTATCATTGCTCTCTTCCCAAGGACACTAAAATGTGATAGGCACCATGCAAGCCAGCAAACTCTCAGATGCCATAATCTCAGAGAAAATACCACATTTACCATTACTGTTGAAAAGGCAAAGTGTAGAGGTACCCCTCCTCTGCAGAAGTGTACCCTCAAAATATGTCAAAAGACCCTGCTCTCCAGCCACACCATTGTCCCAATTTATCTATAGTCAAAAGGTAATGACACATACAACCAATTTTCTAGTGTGATGGCCAAGATTATTTATTTCAGTAGAAAGATACTTTAAGCACCAGCAATCAGAGCTGAATACTGAAGGTGAAATCTCAGCCCTGACAAAGCTGGCAGAAGCTTTACCCCCAGTGACTGACAGGTCCAGCTCTCTTCTGCAGCACAGAGGGAACATTTTATTTTTAAATGTTAAGTAACTCACGTAAAATGTCCAGTGTTTTTAAAACTACACATTTCCCTATTACAACCATGACCTAAAACTTATTCAGTGGAGATCTCTGATGGAAATAAGTGTCAGGCACATGTTTTGTTGGTCAGCTGGATTTGTTGACCATTACATCAAGTTTTACTTTCAAATACACTTCTGCAGTGTAATCCAATTAGGGTTTAAAGCAACACTGACACTGTTAAATTCTATAATTAATGAAAGTAATAATTAATGTATTTGTACAAGTTATGACCAGGTCAGGTATTTCAAAGGCAGCTGATCACAGTATTTACATGAATGTAGGAGAACATAAAGCAAGTAATTATTCCTTTTGTAAGGATCTCAGTCCCTCTGTAGTTGTTTCAACTTTGCTGATATGTGATTCTAGTGTGGTAAGAGATCCGAAACTATTCTTGGACCATGGCAGAAGGCATGAAATGGTTTCTTGGCAGGTCTTACACTCCCCACTATAATGAGAGCAAGTCACTTCATTTACTTCGATGAGCAGAGAGAAGAATGAAAGGCAGAGCATAAAAAGCTCCTCAGACTGTGAACAAGAACACAGAAAGAACCAGGTTTTGTGGAGGAACCAGCTAATTCCTTCCCATCTCCTTTGCAGAAGTCCAGCCATGAGCTTACAGCATATAGAGGGAATTTAAAAACCTTGCTTTAACCAAAACAAAACAAAAAAAAAACAAAAAAAAAAAAAAAAACAACAAAAAAAAAAAACCCAAAAAAAAAAAAACCCCAAAAAAAAAAAAAACCCACAAAAACAAAAAACCCCAAATCACATTTTTCACCTCTGCTTTTGAATTCCTTGAAGTCAAACACAGAAGCCTTTACAAACTAAACATAAGACTTAAGCAGGTTCACCAGGCTCAAGGTGGGCCTTGAGGGAAGAAGAACGGCAAGATGGAGACAATGCCACTGGACACTGGTCAGAGAGACAAAGGCAACTCCTCTTGTGTTAAAAGCTGCCAAGATGTGCTGGCATAGATGCTTCAATTTTCCATTTTATTTTCCTTTGTAGATTGAATTTAGCTTGTGGGGGAAAAAAAAAAAAAAAAAAAAAAAAGCTGAACTCCAAGCCTAAATGTTTCAGTCATGGAAAATGAGTACTTTTCATCTGAATACAAATTAATTTCTCACTTTCCATTTTTAGGTCCCAGCAGCAAACTCAAGCACACAAGGCCCCAAGACTCAAGGAAACACTTGCTATGAGCTGAGGTGCTCAGGGAAGGCAGAGATGCCTCACTATTGGGTTTGCAGGAGGGAAAGGGGTACAGCCCTACCAAGGAAGGCCAGGGCTGCTGACCCAGCCTGGGGTCACAACACCATGCTATTCCCCTCCCCAAATTCAGTTTTGATACTGGCCTCGAGCAGAAGGGACACTGGGCTCATATCACTGATTTTTTCCCCTCTCCATTCCAATGCTATGAAAAAAAAAAAATTAAAAAAAAAAAAAAGCATCCACAAAAAGTGAGGCCTTTAGTTTTCAGGAAACATGGAATACCATGGTCATGGGGTGTTGGGGGAAACATGATTTATTCCTGTTTTGTTTATAAACAGACTGAGCAGCAGCTTCAGCCAGGACAGCTCAGGCTGCTATGGCCTGTGTAGCAGGACTGTGAAATACAAGATTCTTATGGGTTTATTTTTTGTAAAAATAGATGATTTATGCCTGTCTCAAGTGTTGCTGTGCCTCATGGCAAAAGAAATAAGCAAATCTTGCTTAAGAGTTTAAATCAAAATTATGCATGTGTTAAATTTATGACCAAAAAAAATGTTAAAGGAAGTAGCAAGGAGAGGCATGGATAGAAAGGGAGGAACTGAAGTCTTAAAATCTTCCATGCCACAGCATACACAAAACTCTCTTGTCCCAGCACTAGTTTATACACTGGTCTGCTACATTAAAAATAAACCAGACCACCTCTTTTTAACTTGTGCCTAATAAGGCACACCATACATACATTTATCTATAGATCATGGCCCGGTCTTGGAAAACAGCAGAGAGTTGCTGTGCTGCTCAAAAAGCCTGGGCCACCTTAAAGCCGCTCGCCTGCGGGGCCAGGCACTGTCAGGCAGAGAAGTAACCCAAGCCCCGGCTTCGGCGATGGGACCGAGCCCGCGAGGTGCCAGCGTGCCACGGGAGCGGCAGCGGGGCCGCGGGCTGACAGGCGGCACCAAACATGGAGAAGGCGGCACCGCACTGGGGGGACGGGAACTTGGACAGCCCGGCTAGCAACCAGCGTTTGCAAACACAACACGGGGGATCAAATGGGCCGGCAATAAATTAGGGCCGGGCAGCGGAGAGCGAGAGAAATCACTCAAAGTAACAGACCCAGGCAAAGAGGGCTCCCCGGCCACCCCCAGTTTCGTTTTAGCGCCTGAACACAGGGATGGGGATGCGCCAGCTCCTGGGCGTCTGAAGCACGACGGAAAAAACGCTGCCTGTCAAGTGAAACTAAGTAACGAGTGCTTCCAGCGCCAATCCCCCAGCTCGGAAAGCTAACCGCAGCCTTCCCAAATGCTGCTTTATCCCATGCTCAACTCCATCTGACCCCAGCT
The DNA here is from genome assembly GCF_017590055.1 of Onychostruthus taczanowskii. Taxonomy (NCBI): domain Eukaryota; kingdom Metazoa; phylum Chordata; class Aves; order Passeriformes; family Passeridae; genus Onychostruthus; species Onychostruthus taczanowskii. The sequence continues at coordinate 38,498 of NW_024499051.1, read as the reverse complement.
GGAGCTCCACTGCAAAGAACGGGAGGGGACTTACAGCGATGGGGGGAGCTCCTCACCACAGGCTCCCTGAGGTAAGGTCTGCTCCAGCCCAGCTCATCACTATATCCAAAAAGCAAAGGATTTGGGCTGTCTTCTGGCACACTTCCAGATCTGTTGACAGGCCAGTTTGGGGAAGAGATTTCTGCTAAGCAGGACTTTGAGGTAACATTTCTTAGTATCTGAAAACCAAAAACGGCCCAAGGACTGCCACGAGCACCTGATTAAACCCAGAGCTGCACAAAGAGCTGGGAGGTGGGAGAAGGAGCAGCCACAACCTGCCCACAGGGCCCAACAGCTCAGTGCTGCCCAATTACTGCTCTGCAGCTTCATCTCAGCCATGATCTCACTCCAGGTACTGAAGAAGTACCATGAGAGGTTCAGAGAAGCTACAGCGTTTTCAGAGAAAGACAGAGAATATCTTCAGCACTCCACTTTTCTAAAGATAGGAAGGCTTACGGACTAGAACCACACATCCAGCTGCAAAGGCTGTACAACAGAAGGATTACCACCAGAAAGGCACAATTCCAGTGGCAGCCTTGCTCTGCCGAGTGCCTCATCTCCTTCTTCCACAGATGAAGTGCATCATCATGACCCCAGAGACTCAATAAAAGCATACTGGGATACTGTAGCAAGTATTAAAACAAGCCCAGTATGACTACACTCTTGCCAGGAGCAAGGGGACAGTTCAGCAATTTCAAGCTTCCACAAGATACAAGCACGGAGTATCTCACAGGATGCCTAGGTTCTACAAAGCCATGAAACTCGGCTGAGGAAAAGGGATAAAGTACCAGCCTGCTCCATTCTCCTGCCACACCGTGCAGGTTGGAAGTAGCAAGCTGCACAGAAAAATTAAGCAAATTAAATACATACAGTATGAGCTAAGCAGCAAATCCTTCCATAGTTTCCCACTGCCACAGCCAGTCTCTGCCAGCCATGCCTCTGAATGGCATAAGCACGCAGGGGAAAGGAAATTTAATCTAGAGGGCAGCATTGCTATAAATAGGATCTCGAGAATAAAGTGAAGAAAGGGAAGTGTCCTTGGATGATGCCTTAATTGGTGGGGCTCATCTCCACCAAAGCATTAAGGGATAAACCAAATTCCATATTAAAACAGAAGCCCTTACAGGATAGCCTGTAAAGCTTATGTATACATACATAAACACTCATACACAGAAATATACCACTTTCAGAGCACTTTTTAAACAGATAATTTTCCTCTGTCCATTATTCTGACCCCGTATCACCAAAACTAGATTTGATTGTTCTAGTTTTGCTGACTGGTCCATGACACAATGCCTCAGACCAAGTGACCTCCCTCACCTTTCCTCCTCCCTCCTTCTACTCTACCACTGTCCATCTCCAGCACCTATGAGTCCAGTTTTACATGGACTAAAATAAGGCTCCTAAGTAAAGGTCAGTCTGACAAGCTAAAAGAGAAGTATCCCCTCCTGGACCTCTGCTCCTTGGGCTATAAATACTAGGAATAAGCACTGGGGGAAATTCTTTGCACAGACAGACACCAGAAAGCACATTTCCTCCTCCTTCCACTTCTCACCCCTCCTGCTACTCAAGGACAACATCCAGAGAAAAGCAAGCATCTCTCTGCTACCAGCTCCATTATTTGTCCATGGAAGGCATTTGCTTTGTCACTGGTAATTTGAGAAACACAGGCCTTTCCAGAGATAAACAGATACTTTCAAGGTGCAACCATCAGCAAGGCTGACAGCCGAGAGTACACACTGCAAAGCAAACCAACACACTGTGAGCTGGGCAACGAGGTCTATTACCTTTTAGGACTAGGGGCTCCTTGCCTTCTCGCTTGAGTGACTCCAGCACTATGTGGAGTGGCTGGGAAGGCATCACCCTGCTTGGCTCATTGGTATTCTCATCATAAACTACGATTTCTTTGGAGAAGATTCTCTTGAAGGAGTCCTTGCCTTCCCGGCAGGAGATCAAGTCCAAGACAGTGATCTTGCCCTGCTGGAGCCTTCTCCGGCTGATCTTGTCAGAACAGTTAATGTGAACAGCCCCTTGAATGTGGCTCTTATTATACTCCATGAAGGGTCTGCAGTCAATGATGACAGGCCCTTGGTTCTGTTGGTGGCTCTTGCTGCATTTGGTCATCTTCTTGGCCAGATCATTGGGGTAAATGATTTTGATGCTGGCAAGTTGCTTGGCGCTGCCTGAGACAGGGCTCCCCACTCCACCCAGCGGGCTCAGGCTGCCAACGTTCTCATTGCTGTTGACCATTTGGTTGGCAGGGCAGGTAGGGGAGGCTCTGGCGTGGGTGCTGCTGGTGCTGGCTGGAGTTTGGGCCTGAGTGTCCTTGTCGTATGTTGCCACAGTGCAGCAACTGGCACTGCTGCATCCACAACTCAGGGAGCGTGCAGAGCCGTTGGATGAGGGCATATACGTGAGATTAGCAGCCTTTAGGGACACGACAGCTGCACCGAGGAGACCAGCGTGGCTCTCACCAGCAGAAGAGGCAGATTCAAGGCAGCTAGAGTCTAAACACAGGTTGAGATCCTGAGGTCTCACTGGCCTCGAAAGTGCCACTACTACCCTGTCGTCTAAAGGAGATGGAGGCATGAGGAGGCTGAGCACTAGCAAGTTAAGAACTCAAGATCACCCTGAAAAAGAAAAAGCAGAAGGGAAAGAAGAAAAAAGGTGATGAAAACAGATCATGAAACGCATAAACCGACAGTTCCAGCAATTTATTTTGCTTACACCCATTATGTCTAACATAACAAGTCCTTCTGACAGTAGCTGCTAAAAAGCTTCTTCAGTGCTGCAGAGAATCTATTAAGAGAATCTATCAGAGAATCTATTCAGCTATCTGCATGTGTGCCCATGGCACGCAAAATCCACACGAGCAGTGTGCAGTGACACCCAGGAGAAGGCATTTAGCTACATGCAGATTGTACTGAGCTATTCCAAAACCCCAGGCTGCAAGGCTCACCACCAGTAATGACAGAGGCATGTTCCCTTATCCCGTTGCTCATTGCAAAGGAAGCAACTGCTGGGCTGAGTCTACTACAGGGAGGAACATGTAAGAGCTGAAGAGCTGAATGTGTCAGGGGTGATATGCAACTTTTCCAGCATGCTGGAATAAAATTAGCCTGTGAATAAATTTTCTGAGACAGTTACAAACTCAAACACGTAAGGCTAAACAAAAAAATACCCAGAAGAAAACAAAAAAATTAGCTTCTGGAGATCCTTATACGCATGCATCTTGCACTTCCCTCCCCCAGTTAGAGGTGAATCCGACCCCAGTTAAGCCCCTAGCTCCAGGCTCGGGAAGTCTGCTGTTCTACAGCAGTCCGTGAGGTGAAATCCCGCTCCCCACCACATTTCACAGCTTCTTCAAAGAGTGGTCCCCTCCGCCCCAACCAAGGTCACTGCCTGCCCCACCTTTGCCTTCCCATTTGCTAAGACGCAGCACGCAGGATTTGAATCCCCCCGTTTCTACTCGGCAGACAACGAAGACGACAGGAAGAAAATACCCAAAGCTAGCCCTGACAGTGCGTCCCCTTCACCAGCAACTTCGGGAGCAGCCGCAGCTCTCTCTGAAAAACCCATCCCAGCACCAACTTCACCAACTCGCCCAAAGCGGGGCAAGCACTCGCAGCTCCGCCCCGGCCAGCTAGGAGATGTCCATCCCGAACAGGGGATGGCCGGGGAGCATTGCCACCCCCAGCAGCCACTGCTCTACGGAGCGAACCCGTCGGCACCTCAGGAGCGCGGAAAGACGCCGCGACCCGCTCGCCCGGGCACGACGGAGGCGCCGCGGCCGGGCAGAGGGGGGCCAGCGGCGTCTCGCTCGGGAGGCTTTCCCAGCCTGTTCTTTTCCCAACCCTCCCCCCCCGCCCTATTTTAGGATAAGAACTAGGATAAGGGCCCCCCGAGCGCCTTCGCCTGACGCAGTTGAAATTTTTAAATAAACGAGGGAGACAACTCAGCTCCCCCAATGAGGGGAGACAACGAAAGAGCCCACGAAAAGCGGGGAGCTAAAGTTCTGCCCCTGATCGCCGGGAGCGGGGGCTGCCGCCAATAGCGCGGCAGGCCGGGTCGGCGTTCCCGGCCGCGGCAGCCTCTGCGCGGGCTGCCGCAGCCGCGGGCCCCCGCTCCGCCGTGCCGTGCCCCGCGCAACTCAGCTCGGCTGCCCGGTACTCACCGGCGCGTCGCGCTCCGGCCCGGTGCGCGGAGGTGGCGGCGGCCGCCGCGGGAGGAGCCGCTGGTGCCGGTGCGTATCGCGCCCGCTGGCCCGCGCGCCGCCCGCCCCGCGCTCCGCGCGCCACCCGCACCATCCTCGTTACTTTCTCTTTTGCTACCGCGTAAATGTACGGCCCGGCGGGGGCGGGATCCGTGCCGACGGGCGGCCACGTCAGCCAATCGAAGCGCGGAGGCCGGTCCGGAGGCGGGGATATGACGTCATCGACAGCCAATGGGGAGGGCGCGGCGCCAGCCCCGCGCTTCGGGGCAGTCGCTGCTCCCAGCGGACGGGCGGCGGCGGCCCCCGCGCGCGGCCCTGCGGTAACGCCCCCGCAGGAGGGGGAGCGCCCGGGAGCGCCCCGCGTCCGGCCGCGGCCCGAGGGAAGGGGGCAGCAGCACTAGCTACGGGGGCCAGGAGAGCACCAACCCCGCTCCCGGAGCGCGGCGGCAGCGGGCAGTGCTGCCCGTCCGCCCCAGCCCCGCCGCAAGAGGCTCGGCAGTGAGCGAGCGGTGCCAGCCCGAGAGGATGCTGTATAGGTGCTTTTTCAAGCAGTCCTTCCCTGTCAGAAACAAGCCCGCATGAGGTACTTGGGAGAAGGAAAACCCAGCAACCACATCTCCTCCTGGGTCAGTCCATCACGCATCAATCCACCAAGGCAGAGACTGGGAAAGTGGCATCTCCATCCTACCAGTCCACCCTGACCATGGCAGCACTGGAGAGTTTCACTCACAGCCCAGCATGAAAACCAACTGAGCTACAGGAGGAAGGGTGAAGCTGGAGCAGATAAGAACAAGCCCACAGTAACTTCCTGGGAGTAGAAGAACAGTCATTTCTTCTCACAAAATCAGTAAATCACAGGGAGAGCAGAGGTGTGCTACACTGCCCAGAGGCAGCCAGGCCTGGAGGTCCCTGTCTGCCTGACCCCCAGTTGCTCTGTGTTATGGCGACTCAGAACCCAGCTTTGGCACATTGTCCAGTAAAGATCATGAATGTCCAGATTAGACTGGACTCTCCTAGTCCAGTCAGTGTAAAAAGGAAAGCAGCACAGGCTAGAGGAAAAGATTTTGAGGATAAGCATGAATCCCTTTCATCCTTTCTGTCAGAGGCTGACATGGGCAAAATAATGAGCTCTCATCACCCTTGTTACGTGAGCACTACAAGGTGAGAATTGATTTTCAAACCACATGGATCAGCTCATCACACACACTAGGAGAGGATCTGGCAGCAGCACAGGATTTCTGCACCCCTTTCTTCCTTACTGTGCAATCTGTTTACACATTTCCTGGTTCAGCAACTACATTTCATCATGTACCAGTCCATCACATACCAATCCACCAAGTCAGTGACAGGGAAAGTGGCATCTCCAGAGCAATGCATCCTCCCATGTCCTTCCTAACCATGGGAGTGACAAAGCATTTCACCTACAACTGGGAATGCCAACCAAGCTTTGAACTACAGGAGGAAAGATGAAGTTAGAGCTGGTAAGAGGTTGTCAGCATGATAACATTGAATCTAAATTAGCCCCCAAAGATTTTGGTTCTGGGATGTATGCAGATAATTCATTTTTCAACTAGGATTTTCAAGCTGCAACTACCAATCCAACTGGGTCTATTGCAAAAAAAAAAAAAAAAAAAAAAAAAAAGCAAGACTTTAGAAGGCCTGATTTTTTAAAATTAATAGTTCTAAAGGTAAACAGCAAATCTGTTTCCTCTCAGCCATTCTTTAAACAATCAGTTGCTTCTCCTTAATGTTCCATGTAGGACAGCAACTCATCCAGCACAAACTCAGGCTTTTGGTTTCCAGTGTTGTGATACCACAGCAGGGCACCAGTTCCCCTGCACACTGGGAAGGAAAAGGAAGTGGGGGAAGGCTCTTACTTGTAACAGCTTCACCTCCAGCAATCTGCTTCCACTGAGAATAAATGTGAGGAAAGACTTTGAGCAATTAAGTCATAGAGTGACTTCACCCCACAAAGACCACAGTCTGGAGGTATTACTTTCTGAATAAAATATTCATAAAATATAAGTCCCCATGCCACCCAGCAAAAATACAAACCAGGCTTTAACAGTGCTGTGCAATTGCTGCATGAACAGCTGCCCTCCCCAGCAAGGGAGCACACAGCTCGATGGAGAAACGCACTGGTCTCACTCAGACTCTACAAACACTGGTCAGTTCCCCAGAGGTGCCACTATGAGACACCACTGGAGCATTTCCACGCTCTCTATTCCTCTTTGTCGGTGGCTTGATGAGATTGGCACTGGGCTCACAGCAGAGGAGGCGTAGCTCATGCTTCCCTCAAAACCTCCCTTTCAGGCCATGCTTGAGCTTGGGGAAGGAGCGCCCCGTGGGCTTGTTGTTCAGTTCACCATCTGAAATGGTGCCCTCCACCCAGGCAGCTGGAAACCATATTCTTGTTTGTGCATCTCCCAAAGCTAGACGTCTCCTAAGGCAAATATTTTCTAGAAAACACTTGGAGTCATTGATTTAGCAACCTTTAACTTTCTGACCAAACTTCTCAGTACAGTACTAACAATGTGCATCAAGAAAATGTTTTGTGACTTGCTTATCAAGGAGTTCTCCTCACAGGCGAGCTGTGCAGAGGTTACTCATAGCAAACAATGCTCCCTTCTGAAGGATACTCAGCCTTTGCCAAGTTTCCTTACAATACAAAGAGGCCAAATGTTATTTTGTCTCATATTTTACATAAGTTTTTATTTTTCTAAGAATGTTGACGGTAAGTTGCTATTCCGGTCCAGTTTCAGAGGATTTCCTACACAACTTTACTGACTTCATGCTTAATACATTTTATTAGCCTATGACATAAAATTGGCCTTTTTCCTGCTTTCAGAAACTACAGCCCGCTGTGACTTTTTTTTCTGAGCATATTCAATGAACAGCTTTCTAAATGATTTGTTCTCTGTAATTCAACACCCAAAAAGACAGGACTGATCTATTTCCTAAAAACTAAACTTCTATTTTCTGAAAAGCAGACAAGAATTCTTACTATGAAAGCTGGCAGACCTTAGTTAAATTCCCACTTCCAGCAGTAGCAGCACATGGGATTTTGACATTTATTTTCCTCAAATGCTTTTGCCACCATGGTGCATTTGCTCAGACATTTGAAGAAAACCACAGGCAGACAAAAGTGAAATAATCTCAGAATTTAAGCAAATCTTCACAAACTCTCACAGTATAACAATTGCATAAAATCCAGTCAAACCCATTCAACCTCACAAAAAGGGTAACGATTGCTAAAAGCAGATGCTGAATATTTAACAGATGTGAAATAGAAGCCATCACAATTCTTGCCAACAACACAGACACGCCTTAAGTGCTCTGAAACTCAACAGTTCCTTCTTATTGAAATATTTCTTGCACATCAACCATTCTTCCACTCTACAATCAGGGACCTTTTATCTTGTTTAGGATTAGAAAAAGACTCAGAACATAGTTGCCTTCATCAACACAGTCATGTACAGCACCTGTCCTGCACCTAAGTAGAGAAGAAGGTGTGCTGTCCTGTCCCCTGAACATTCAAATCTCTGGAGTCATGTGTGAAGAAAGAATTTCACCTGTTGTACATTGTTGCAGTGTGATATCATGATTTGCCTCAGTTTCCCCTGGGCTCTCCCTGAAATCTCCTTCCCCAGGTGGGTTTTCAATCACCCTTCCTTTCCCCACCCTTGACCCCTGCTGGGCACTGTCTATCAACCCAGAAATTCCATGGAGAGCGTCGAGCAATTGGCAGGTTCATTGGCCTACCCAGGTGTCCCTCTCACCTGAGACCCCCCCTCCCCCTGTACCTGGTTGGTGTTCCCCGGGTCCCCTCCCCTGCCCCTCTGCCCAGGTAAAAGGATGAGCAGACCACACAGTCCGGGTTCCAGTAGAGAGTTCTGGTACAGAGTTCATGGGAGTTACTGCAAGAATCAGAGACTGCACCATTGAAATAAAACTCTGGATTAAAAACTCTCCATCAGGACCCACTCCTTTCTTCACCTCGCCTTAAAGGAACCTCCAGCTCAGGAAGGCCTGAGGAGTGACCCCCTCAAAGCAAGCTCCAGCCCACAACCACTGGAGCTCGGGGCATGCCTGGACTTGTCTCCACGTGCTCAGCTGCAAGCACAGGTACTGAATAGCATCTGGGGAGAAAACACCACAGGTGCCGCCATTCAGTCAGCAGCTGAGACCAGACAGACCAAGGCAGTCCCGTCTGTAATATTGGTACACTCTAATAGTACATATGACTGCAGAATGGGGCACTCCAATGTTGACTTCTCTCTGGGGTTATTATTCTGGTTTTAGGAGCACAGTAACAACCAAAGCCAGGAGTTCACAGAAACAGGCTGAGTGAGCATAAAAACAGCAAAGGACAGACACCTATCCCTCCTGAGACTGTCATTTGAACAGAGCAATGCAAGTTCCCAATTTTACCAGCAGAAATGGGAAGCAAGAGGCTGAGTGACTACTCTAAAGTATACAACAGCCTACACAGTGGAGCAGAAAATTGGGAAACTGGGGAAAACAAAGGTGCTAACCAGCACAGTATTTCAGCTACAAACCTGTAGCTCGTACTTCATCGAGTATCACATGAACTGGCTAAAAGAAAATGTCCTTGGGGGCTAGACTGAACATATGTGTTCACTACTTAAATTTGCCCATTTCTTTTTTTTAAGCAATCTTTGATTCTTGTTCGGTTTTATTACATGACATGGCGCCTTTGTTTGTCCTTGCTAGAAATGTCAATTCACTGCACAGACAAAGCTGAGAAAACACTGTTTGCAATTTTGCAAGAAAAGGATATCCCCCTTTTTCCTTTCTTTTCGAAGCCTGTTTTAAAGTCACCTTAGTATAATACAAGCTTCCCTCTTAAGTGATCGTCTGGTACGAGAGGAAACAACCTGTTTTAGACAAACAGTTCATCTTCTAAGCAAGGGGGTGGGATTGAAACTGTGCACAAAATGAATTTATAAGGACAATGAGAGCCAGTAGTAAATATAAAGATGCATCCTGGTACTCCTGCTTGCTTTTTATGGCTTATCCCCAGTAGGGAAGCTGCTATAAAATGACCTAAGTGAGAAACTGAAATGCAACAGCTCTGGCACTGTAACTCGTCATGGATGCTTCTGTTGCACAGTTACCAGCCTGTGTGGGTTTGGTAAGGCACAGGTGATGCCAGGTGTCCCTTCCCTGGGGCTCACCACAGGACAGTTAGGGCAAGGAGGTCATGGTGGTGAGCAGCATCCTTTAAACAAAGCAACAACACAAGCAGTCAGACAGGTGAAGTCAGCCCACATCTCCTGACCATGCCTACTCCAGTTCAGCTCTGAGTCACTACTGTGGAACTGTGGTCAGATACTCACTCCACAGCCCTTGAAGGCATCCCTGCCTCCCTTGTGCTTGGTGGCAGATGACAGCTCAAGACCCCCTTGAACTGCTGCAGATGGATGAGTTAGTTTGACAAATTTAGGGGACAAGCCTGCCTGGTAGAGTTTCCCCCAGCAGCCCCATCAGCATCCCCCGACCCTTCTGCCGGCAGAGTGTAGGGATGGCTGCACATTGGGAGGAGTGGGAAGTGGTTCCACACCTTTAAGATGCTGGAATGAGATGATATGTGCTCACAGCCTTTTTTATACAATTTCATTAAACAAATGCAGCTACAGATTGACATTTTAATTCCTCTATATGACATTTACCCAGGGCTTCAAAACAAACATATTTCCACTTACCTTGCTGTATATTCCACCTTTAAAGCAACAGAGGAATGATTAAACAGGAGTTTGCTTCAGTAAAGTTGTATAGTTTTTCAAACCTGCCTGGGTCCAACCTGTTCATTTTTATGTAAAGTTCTCTAACCATCTCTGGCTGCAGCCTGGCCAGGAATCTCAGCAGAACAGACAGAGATTATTATTTTCTTAACAGTCCTTTTGCCATTGTGATTTTCCCATTTAAACTGTGGCTGTTTGAGTGAACAGGCAGTTACTGGTCTCCCCAGGGTACTTGTACCTTAGAGAGCAGAGACTGGTTACAAGATGTCTTCAGGTGTGTTCCTGCAGCCTCCACACCACCAGCATGAAGCAACACATCAGGAGCACACCAAGAGCACATCAGTAGGACATGACAAGGCAGGTACATCTGTGCTGCCCAGGAGGGGAGAAGGGCTTGGGAGGAAAGGATTAAAAGAGTATGAGAAGAAAAAAGAAACTGCTTTCTGAAGCTCTTTATTTATAAATTGCCTCCAGGCCAGACACAATCTTACTTCCTTTTCTTAGAGCTTGGGTGAGATCCCTCACTCTGTCTCTCCTTAGGAGAGCCAAAAGGGTGATGAGAAGCAGAGCAAGAGGGCTGGAAAAAGTCCAGTTGGAGTCTCTCCCATAACTCTGTTCAGCATTTTGGGGTCATAAAGGCTAGTCCCTCCTGGCTTCAAAAAGAGATCAGGGAAGGTGAATTATTCAAATTGGCTCTGTTGGAAAATAAGTGCACAGACAGTCACTGTGGCGACAGTTGGTGTGAGCCGAGAGTGCTGCAGAGATATTGACAGCCAGCTGGGCCAAATTCCACTCCCCGTCACATCCAACCCTCCTGATCGATGCCGTGAGAGCAAACAGTGCTTTCCATGCACAAGGTCCCCTTCCCAGAGGCAAATATCTGATTGTCCTGGCTGGGCAGCTGCAGGCGGATGTGCACAGGGCAGAGGAGGGCATGCTGGGGCTGACACAGTGGGACAGGGCACTTCTGGGACTCCTTTCAGGACCCCAGCTGAAAGAGGCTGTAGGTATCATCCTGGGCAGACCTAAGCCTTCCTACCCCCCTGCAAAGCCAGGTGGCAAAGCCTTTGCTTCTCATGCCAGAAAGGATAGCTCCCTGCCTGCTAAAAACTCTTACTTTTGGTGTTCTTTCCCTCCTGTTTTTTCTTTCATGGACCAATGTGGCTTCTCTCTCCTGAGCCACAGTGAGAATACTCTGTCTTGCATATTTCTGCCTCCACCCCCAGAAATAAAAGGGGAAACAGGACAGAAATATGATCTTTATGACTTATCTGCACTTGGAAGTGTGCCAGAACAGATCATCAGAGACGCTGGTTTCAACTGCCGCCATAGCTGCTTGAGCAGCAGCCCTGTATAGCACTAATTTGGGAAGGGTAGCTCCTGGATCTCATCCTCCAGAGCAAGCTTTTATAAAAGTCCTTCCACCCAGACCACAGGTTTTGTCCTGCTTGCCTGCAAACACTAGTCAGGCTCTGAAGGTCAGGGGTGTGAAAAAGTGCAATGCAAATGAAGCCCTTCCAGACAGCAGATTTGTGTAAATAGCAGAGCTGAGCTCTCACCAGCCTCACTCACTAGTATAACTGACCTGACTTTCTGGGGTCAAATAGCAGCCCAGGTAACTGGCATTAGCTGCCCTGATTTACAGGCAACTTTTTAGCCCAGGGTTTTGTGCCTGAGTCCAGCTGCTTCTCCTGCCTTGATGCCTGCCCTTCACTGGCCCACTGAGACAGGAACCAGCAGAAGAGGCACAGATCCATCTTCTACCTCTCCTTGTACCAGGTCTGTTCTTGAATTTGCACCAGGCCCTGTGCCAAAGCAGCAAAGAGGCACAGAGCAGAAAGACCCATGGGCAAACACCACCCATGCAGAGAAATCATCAGCTCCGCTGCTTTGCTCAAAGACCACCTGAGCCTCCACAGCCGCTCTTGGGGCATGAATGGCATGGCTCGCTCACCTGATTAACCAGGCATTTCAGATTAACCAGGTGGAAGGGCACTGTGCTCCCAGCCCACAGAGATGAGCAGGTGGAGGACCTCACAAGCAGGCTTCAAGGAAAAGCACTTCAGTCAGCCATCAGCAGTGCTGCGCTTTGGCATTTGCAGGTGTTTCGGAAGAAACTAATTGAATTCTCATGAAACCACTTCAAACAGTTGTCCTAAGAGAACATCCTCAGTTATTTGTTTATGGAGGATGCTTTGTACTGCAAGTTGCTGCATTTAGATTAGCATTCAGTACCACTTTCCACCTCACTCCATTTCTGTCTGTATTAGTCAGAGCTGTCAGCATCTCACCTTCAGTGAAAAGAACATCAATATTCCCTGGCAGCAGACAGGGGAGGCTCTGTGCAAAGCCACAGTTTTAACAGTTTAACAAATGTGCAGACTTGCAAACCTGGAAACTTGTTCTTGGCCAACTAGATGGCTTAGCCTAACTACCTCCCTCCTTCAGTGCAGCTGCTGCCAGAACAGAAGGAAAACAGGCCCTCTTCTGACCAGCAGACCTTCTATGTGGCTACACTGATGGGAACAGCTTCTGAACCACACAGACACTCCCCATGGGCTAGCAAAACCTTTCTTAAAGTATATTTTCAAGCAACTCCTTCTCCAGCCTGGGCCTCAAGCAACTTCCTCTCCATGGGATAAACAGCTTCTTCCTCAGCTTGATTACAGCAATCCTAAAATTGGAGCTGAGGAGCTAACAGGGAGAAAGAGCTGGGATCTTATTGACATCAACTCTATTACTGTCATGTTGACTGAAATAGACAGTTGTCCTTGTTCTACTTATGACTACCTCAGTGCAAGCCACAGCTTGGTTTATCACCAGCACAGGACAAGCAGGTACAGCAGAGAGTTCTCAGCCCCCTCTGCCTGTCTCACAAATCCCATTCCTCCCACTCATGTCAAGCAACCAGTGGTCACCCCCATGCAGCCAAAGCCAGGCAACAGGGAGGGTGGAGTTCATGTTAATGGGCTCCAGAATTTCAACTCATTTTTTAGTGAATGAGCAAAGTGCTCTCAGTCACAGGACAAGGTTTTCTCCCTCCTCCTCCACTTCCCTGAGGCAGTGAGCAATATTTACGTTCACCATTTTCTTCATGCTGATATGACAAACCAGTTTAACTGCAGAGGGTGCTTCCCTTGCCAGTCAGTTGTACCAAAGGCTAGTGAGGCCCACTGGAGTTTACACAGCGTTCATTAAATAAATTTTCCCTTTGAAAGGGATGAGATTTTAATTAAAACCATCTCCTGCCTTCAAAGAGCTTCCCTTCAACCAGAAAACCACTCCTCACTTCCTTCTGCTCTTACAGCTACCAGCTGAGTCCCACAGCATGCCTGGGATCCCCCTTAATTTTGGCCCAATAGCTGTGATGCTGGAGGCTGCCAAGACTTGCCGGAGTGGGTACAGGAGGCCAAGCTCCTGCTAATCCCTGCAGGTAAAGTGATGCAGTGTGGGACACCAGCTCACATGTTGCTGCTGAAAAGTTCTTTCCTTGGTAGATCACCACCACTTTTATCTTAGTGTGATGCTCTGGCCTTGCTGACCCTCTAAAAATGTTGTTGTTCCAAAGGGAACAGCATGTTCTCTCACTATGGTTGAGGTGTCCCCTCTTCCTTTGTGAGGTCAAATGTACCAGAGCCACCAGGAGATGAGGGAAGGACACTGATGGTTGAAGAGGGTAAGAGAATCAATTGGGTTTGAAGAGGGTAAGATCAATTTGGCTCTTGCCAGATGAACCTGTCTCTGTGATGCATGCTTGCAACCAAACTTTAAGCAGACAGACTACATTCCTGCCACATAAATTAGTGACAGCAGTGGGACAGTATAATCAATGGTTGCAATTGTTAAACATTTTATGGCAAATCCTGCTTGGTTTACTCATGAGATTGAGGGACTTCCTAAGGGACTTCTACCCCTCTGCGTAGAAGGAAAATGACATAATGTAATCAAGGCAAAAGAGGAAGCTGGCTTCCTTGTGCCGCATTTTGAGAGCACAGCAAGCAGTACTTGCCCATAAATACAGATCTTGTGCAAAATGCTTTTTCTCACTTAGCAAGGAGATCACCCAGCTTGGGTTAGGCTGACTGTTCCTAATAGGAAATCACAGTGCCCTTTTCTTATACAGCAAGGTACTAAATATAAACCCAAGTTTCTTTAGGTTTAATGTTAATGTCCCAGGCATTTCTCATTACTTCTGTTTTCCCACGCTGACGATCCTGCAGCTGATGGATTGTGAAACCACAGTGCAGGGACGCACACAAGATATGTCAGCAGTGAAGATTACACACTATGGGCCTGTTTCCCCAGACCACTGAGGATTAGCACCACACCTACCATCTACTTAGATACCTCCTTGAGAGATTAATGCATTGGTTGGTCCGCTATTAGTTTTTCCTCCTGTTACTTGCTGAAAGCAATTTGGCATGCAGTCACTACCTGACCAGTCCTTTTTCTTGGTCCAGGCCAATTCTTGTAGTTCTCCTGGCCTCTAATGAGCTCCTTCAGTCTTTGTAAGTATCCTGTTCTCACTAGGCAGCCACATGGCTGCTCCTGAGTTGGCTGTGAAATCCCTACCAGCACCAGTGGCCCTGGCTCCAGATCCCAGAAGATGTATTTTGCCCTGCAGCAGATGCAATGTATTGGAAAGACATCTCCTAGTGCGGTGTTCATGTCCCAGCTTTGGATTACTTAGCTCTGCTCTGCCCACAGGTGTCTCTCAGTGGAGAACTGCAGTGGAGCTGCAGCTCCACTTCAGTGGCTGCTAGTGGGGTTGGTCAGCTCAGCCCTTGTTTCTATGTTCAGCAGCAAACTGCAGATGTCAGGAGCTGGATGGGCAAGCTTTAATCACAGCCTCTTCCCTGCCTCAAAGCAGCACCTCAACCAATGCCTGCCATATTCAATCAGCTGTGGGACTGGCTGTCACTACCCTAAGGATCATCACCCTGCAATACCGTATTGCTCCATCACCTCACCACGATGCCCTTTTGCAGGTGATCTCTAACTCATGGTTTATCCTTTGAGATCTGGCTGGAATGAGTGACTACAGATGAAAACAGTGGTGGTGCCAGTCCTCCATGACTGAGGCAGCAATGACCACGCCACCCTCACAATGACAACCACACTGACCCCAGGATTGCCTCCTTCCTCATCACTGAATGGCAGTTTTGTGTGAGGTCATAGCAATGGGTCTTGTCCATCCTGAGAGCATTGTCAGCGTGCTGACCAGTCCTCTGTGCTGACTGCCTGAAACAAGGGAAAGAGGACCTGGCACTCTGCAATCCAGTCAGAGAGTGCCATACTCCAGAAGTGGCCCTGCAGGTTCCAAAGTGACCATCTGAGAGATAAGATCCTGTCCACAGTGGGAGATCATTAGTAGCTCAGAGATCCCAGGTGACTTAAACTCAGACTGTTTAGGACATAAAAGGATGAGAAGCAATCTCAGAAAGAAGAATCTAAGGCAGCCCCAAGACCATTAAGTTCATGCCAGGACATCCATCAGAATTTCAGCTCTATGTGAATTAACAGCAACACATTAAGATGGGCTGATGGCATAAACCATGCCTGGTGGTTTGCATCCTTGTGTTCAAATTCTGCTCTTCCTCCTAAAATGCTGATCAATTTTGCCTTTATAAACATGCTCAAAGAACACTGCTTCCTCTCTTTCTCCAAAATAAGGTCATTAACTACAGAGATATAATAATAAAGGTACAGAAAACATGCAGGACTTTGTATGTTATTTATGAGATGGTGACTCAGCCTTAAAATGCTGAAGCAAGCCATAAGTAGCTGTAACCTAGCAGAAGAGAAATGTTCTGATAGCAAAAGCAAGTAAAACAGTCACCTGTATAACAGGACAGAACACTGCAAATATTTCTGGGCTGTGCTAATCAGACAAATCAAGCAGATTTCCTCGAAAATAAAAAGGATTTTTCCTAGATGAGAGCGTACATTTACTATTAGTCTGATTAAAGTAGTTTTCCTAATTTCCAGACTAATCATATCTGGCCAGCAAGAAAGTAAAGAACAGATTTTTTTTTTTTTCCCTTGTCCAATGCAGCGATACCATGGTGAACACTGTCATTCCAGATATCATATAGGTCTGCTCTGAATCCTGTCACAGGACTTTCATTTGGGATTTTAGCCCGCTTCCTTTCTAGGCAGCCATGCCATCCAAATGAGGCAGCCAAACAACCCAGATGAGGTACCCAACTGACCCTGCCTAAATTAGACACCACCCCCTCATCACTGGAGCACTCTGAGTCACCTCCCTGTCCACTGCTTATCCCTGGAGATCTAAGAGGAGATGCCAAAGTCAACAGTGCATGTAACTACTCAAGGTTTTAATTGAAGGAGTGTAAAAATAAAAAGTGATGATATAATGAAGTGAAAGATTCTTTCTTGATGAGTGTTAATTAAGTCATGGTCACACAGGCCCTGTGGGAGCTGGGACTGGATTATTGTCTTCAGGTGGGACAAGAGACCCACCCTGGTCTGCTGGGTCATTATAAGATTAATATTCCCTTATGAGCAGTTACAACACCCAGCCTCACAGAGAAGATTACAGCCCTCGTCTGGTGTAAGGTATTATAGAATGGCTTGGGTTGGCGGGGACATTAAAGATCATCAAGTTCCAACACCTCGGCCATGGGCAGGGAAACCTTCCACTATACCAGGTTGCTCCAAGCCCCATCCAGCCTGGCCTTGAACAATTCCAGGGTGGGGGCATCCACAGCTTCTGTGGGCAACCTGTGCCAGTGCTTCACCACCCTCACCAATTCACTCACCAGTGAGAGTCACTAAAGAATCTCTTCCAAATATCTCATCTAAACCTACCCTCTCTCAGTTTGAAGCCATTCTCACTTGTCCCATCACTACATGTCTGACAAAGAGTCCCTCTGTGGCTTCACTGTGGCCCCCCTTCAGACTGGAAGGCTGCTATGAGATCTCCATGCAATCTTCCCTTCTCTGGGCTGAGCAACCCCAGCTTTCTTAGCCTGAATATCCTGGTGGCCCTCCACGTCCTGTTCCCATTCTTCTTCACTGCTTGGCTGAAGAAAATCCACCCCATATGCAGTGATCAGGCACATCTGGTGTTTTGGAAACACCACAGAGAATCACTAAGGAAAAACAATGGTTCCAAGAGGTATTTCCAGAGGTATTGCAGTAAACACACACATTGACAACAGCAGCTACCAGATCCTCTATGTCAGCACAGGCATAACACATATTCAAGATTTATCTTCTCTAATTCTTTAATTCCTACAGTGCAGGATGACCTCTTCAGAAATAATCACTCCAAAGGGACTTTTCTCCTTGTATAGCAAAGATGTACTTCCCTGCCCACATGGGAAGCTTCACAACACAACTATTAGCAGTAGCAGCACTGTTGGGACAATAGAAAGGGATGAGAACTGGACCTTCATTACCCTTTTAAGGGCACAGCTCATCACCTAAACAGGTTCCAAAGATAAAAAGGACTAGATACAGGGTTTGCATTATCTTCAAATTTAAAAAAAATCTTTCTGGTATCATGGCCAGACAGAGGCCAGCAAATGTCACAACTCCAGCTGGGTGTACAGAAGCAGCAGTAAGCACAGTCAAGTCCACGGCTGTGTGTTTATGTGCTGCTCTCACTGGCACACATGGAGAAGCTCTGGGGTGCATTACATACTCAGCCATACAGCTCCCTGCACATTTTGAGGACAAAGCCCTGAGTCTACACCTGGGTAATTTCCCATGAAGGTCTGTCCCCTGTACCTGCAAACCGTACATGTAAGTCTGTGCCTGCAGCTAACAGAGAGGGGCAAATCTATTTATAACTAATTTTGCTAAGAATGAGAGATCTTCAATATAAAAATAATTCCTTCTTTGTGTTCAGTTTTAGAGATGAACAACTCAAGGTCAGTTTTTAGTTCTGAACTAATTTTAATGGTTGAACCATAAGTACTGGAGCAACAGAGTAATGGAAATCGTCACAAGCCTTATCTGCAGCAGTTATGCCAGCTACTGCTCTGATGCTGTTTCTGGCTTCTGAATTTTTTTCTTTTTTTTTCTTTTTTTTCTTTTTCTCAAAAGTCTCTGCCTGTCGCCTAGTTATCTGCAGAATGAGCAGAACAGGGATTGAGAAATGTGCAGTAAAATTGTTTCAGACCCATGGAGGCTCTGATAATGAATCACCAAAGCTTTCCCTGCCAGCGAACACATTTTTAATCCCAAGCACACCCAGAGCATTGCTTCTCCTTTGCCCACATCCTCCCACCACTCTCTCATCAGGGCATCAAGACCGGAAGAGAGGAGGGGGTCCTGCAGTTTCCTGGAATCCCAGGTTTGTCCTGTTCTCTGGCTGGCCCTCTCCCAACTTTTCAGTCACACCTTCATTCCCAGGAGGGCCTGGGATAGTACAGGGCACCTGGCAGGGAGAATGTCTGCTCCTGAAGAAAGTAATAGTGATAGTCCCACCTCAAGGTTTAACAAAATCAGCAGCCCTTTATGTACTACTTGCTATGGTAGTCTCACTCCACTGCCCATGATTAGCACTCATTGTAAATGACAGGGGAGTGAGCAATATCCTCTGTGTTCAACATGGAGCAAACATAAACAATTAGTGCTCAACACACAAATAAGGAATTGCTTCATCAGGCAAAGGATGTATGTAACTGCCACCATGGGCCATAAACAAAAGGTCTCTTTATCTGTTCCATTTGTCACTGCAAATACAAGTCATCTCTCATCCACAACATTTCTTAAAAGACTGCATTGTATTATAGGGTTATACATCCTTTCAAAATAGATTAAATAAAAGCTTAGGAGGACAGTGATCTTACAGATACTTCATTCATGACTAATATTTTTCTGGCAAACTGGGTAAATAAAACTTTGGCTTGGGCTCAGGAGAGTGATGGGAGCTTCCAAGCATTTTGTCATCCTGGCTGGCTCAATGTCCCGCAGCCTAGCCTGCTGGGGAACAGCAGGGACCTTGAGCCACTGTTCAGAGGATTAGGACATGCACGTTTCACTAAGATATTCCAAAGAAACACAGATATCAGGAAGAACTCAGAAATTTTGGTTTAAACCGCAAACTTTGGTATGAAGATCTCAGTGCACATTTGGGTAGGGAGTGGGAAGAGGAAGGGAAAAGGAGGTTGTTTTAATATAATTGTTTGTTCAGCCCAGTGTAAAGAAAAGATTTTGCAAAACTCAAATCTAGCACACTGGAGGAATTGGAAACATGCATGTGTAAGCAACCAGGAGACTTTGTTTTGATTTTTTTTTCCTTGATATTGCTGTCTTCATTGCTACAGTTGCTGAGGATAGTATATAAAATGGAGACTGCAAGCAAAAAGGTGATAAATGCAACATTTCTCCTTGACAATGTCATGGCTTCAGACTTTTTGGCCATTAAACTTAGTGAGCTCTGAACAACTCTGAATATTAAATAGTTCCAATTAATGTTGTGTGCATAGGCAAAATTGCACACACACAAAATGCTTTTGGCTGATTCCCTCCATGCCACACAAACAAATTGGCATTATGGGCAACCCCTGTGACCGACTACTCCATTTTGAGCCTCTGACAGCAAAGACATCCAGCAAAAAGTTGATTGAACCCCTCAGTGGACAACCAAGGAACAGCTACAATATCCAAGCGTTGGCAAATGCTTGTGAAGGCAAAACTTCTCAGCATAGAGGGATCTGCTTCTGATTCCTTCCAACAGAGCTGTTAGGAGCAGTCTCATTATCCTTCTAAGTATTTCCTTCACTATCTTAATTCCTCTCTCCTGCCTCTTGACCTGGAGACTCTCTGTGAAAGGAATTTCCATGTGTTAATTATACCGCGTCTAAAACAGAGTGTTATTACTCTGCCACACTCTCACTGTCTCTTAATTTTTCTGGGATACTCCCACACTGTGAGAAGCACGTAAAAATTTGGTGAGCTAACTTCCCTGATTCACGTGCTAGTTACTGAGTGAAAAGGGCTGTGACAATCTCAGGTGGTTTCAGTGAGCCATTCCCAATCTTTGGGTTTGATCTTTTCCATTACAGGAGCCTTCCTCCTCCCCTGTGACTTTAACCCCTGCTAATGAAGAAAATGCCTGGGAGAAGAGTCACACTGGGTCCTAAATGATGAGGTCATCCCTTTTAATCAAGGGACAAATCTTCATCAAGCGACAATATTGCACAATTTACAATAATTCACAGCAGTGATGACTGGAGTTCCTCAGTCATGGCCAGACTTTAAGGAAAAAACATTCATTATCAAGCTATGGAAAAGGGAAACAGAAGGTGACTCATAAGCTTTAACCATTTAGAAATCAAAACTGCCACAGGGGTGGTAATTACACTGGGAAGGTGCTGAAAACTTTCAGTGACTACCCTCCAACCTGCATGCAGCTCACACCCTGCCAGGTTACAACCACCTTGCAGAGAGAGGATTTTCTTTTCTTTGCTGGGTTATCAGAAGAGAGGTTTTGCTGAAATGCCACTCCAATGGAAGATGTAACATGTTCTCAGGGCTTTGTGGTGCCATAGTTTCTCCACAGTCAGGTGGATGTGCCATAAAACACAGTCATTCCCTATGGACACTGCAATCCCTCCTGAGATTCGAGAGACTTCAAGAACAAGACTCCTTGAGCTGCAGAACACCTTCCTGCTGGTACCATACTGCAGCTCCCTAACCTCCTGTGCATATGCTGTGCATAAATACAAATTCACAGGCAGTATATCATAGGCTCTTGACTTTTCAGCTCAGACAAAAGACAAAATCAGCCAGTTTGTTGTTGTTTTCCTCTGAAGATACCTCTATTTTAGCAGAAAAACAAGGGATTCCTAGGCTTTTTCTTTGCTTACTAACTTTTCCCAGGTTTTTAGGCCCGCAGAGGCAAATGGATATCAGAAAGCTGTTCCCACCAAGGGTGTAAAGCTGATATTCCAGTGTCAAAGGAGCACAATGACTCCTCAGTACTGCACACCCACCACACAGTAGGAACACCAGGGACAGTATTTTTTGGGACAGCTGTGAACAAGTGCTGGCAAATGTCTGAGACCACTCCTTTCTGTACAGACATTAGGAGCTAAATATTACAGTGCCTTTAA
Organism: Onychostruthus taczanowskii; assembly: GCF_017590055.1. NCBI lineage: Eukaryota > Metazoa > Chordata > Aves > Passeriformes > Passeridae > Onychostruthus > Onychostruthus taczanowskii. Next base: position 17,391 of record NW_024499051.1, on the reverse strand, counting down.
ATGCCTTTTTATGTCACAGTTCCCTTAGTGAATCATTTTACATAGCCCCATGGAGCATTAAATCCAATTCTATATGGTTGTATGCAAAATAGGAAGCACTTTCAACTGCCTGAAAGTTGATACTACAAGCAGAGATCCCATATATATGATATTCATATATAATACCCATCCTCCCCCAGTATATATACTTTTCATAAACCAATACATTAAAAATAAGACCTTATTTTAGCATAAGATATCATGAACTGTGCTAGACTCATTCAACCCTGCTTAATCACCACAAATATCCCATTTGAAAAAGTGGTGTGAGTAATTCTGAGTGGAAATCAAAAAAAATGAGTAATGAAGGCCAATGGTAACGAGGCCAACACTCCCCATCATGCTGGGCAGAATGGCTGCAACAACACCAAGGCAGTTTTTTCTTTTTATGCCACTTGAGGCTCATGTGCTTATTTACAAAGGGATAGTGGAAGCTATTGAGAAATCCCTTTAATAATCCCAAAGAAGGGCAGATATTTTACCATTGCTACCAGATCCATTAGGAACAACCTGCTGACTGAAGGCTTCACTCCATATAAGCACATCCCTCAAGCCATTCTGACGGGCCAAATGTTTAACATTTTGTTGCCTCAGAGAAGCAAGTGGTGAACTCTGATATTGCTTCAATGTCCTGATACATTGATCCTGACCCCAGGGAAGAGTCTTCCCCTCCCCAGCTATTTCACTGCCATGGATGAAGCAGATCTGCAGCCAGCAGGGATGGGAGTAACAGCAGCATTGGTCTATCCAGGCTTACCTGATGAAGCTGATGACAGAGCCATCACCTCCAGCTTACATGCAAAGTTAATATATGCTCAGGTTAACTGAATTCAGAGAAGAAAAGTCCTGAGAAATCATTACAAAGGTTATTTGATGGTGCATAAGTGGTGCCCAGAATTCAAGAATCTCTACTCCAGGTCTGGCAGTGAAATCAACATCCTGGCCTACTGAAGGTGCTGCAGATATAAGTCCGGTCTCCAAATGAATGTTGAAGAGCTGAACACCGTGCAAGAGCAAGGCAAAAGGAAAATTTTACTAAGTGTCACACTGGGAGATTGCTATGTCAAAAGCTCTAATCCTGGCTCTAATCCTGACTTTCAAGTGACACTTTTGTTAGCCCTAAGGTGTAGCCATTGTTACCATTCTCCCCTGTGCTGGTATGCCAGGAGAAGCAGTGCCCTGCTGAATGAATGAGAGATGGAGGATGGAGATGGCTTAACAGCCTTCTAAAATAACATATGATATGAATAAAATTGCCTACAAAGCTCAAGGATTTTCCCCATGCTTCCTCATACCTCATGCACCAAACATACAAGAGACGTGCAGCGCTTGCATCAAGCAGGCCCTTGCCACATCATGCCCCTTCTCCTCAGAGCCCCAGCTGCTGTACAACCTCTGCCATACATCTCCCTGATATGCTAATGGCCATGGGAACCCTGTGCCTGAGCTGCCCTGGACTGAACAGTCACCTTCATGAAGTCACCTGCACAGTCACCTGTGCAGGGGAACAGCCTCTGAGTCCATCAGATGTCCCTGTACCCACCTACCTTCTGCTGAAGATCTGGCCCCTTTCTATCTACCCATATCAAGGTCTTTGTTTCCATACAGGGCATTTCACACCAGTGCTTCTGCCTTTCTCTTACCTAGTAACCACAAAGAAGCACATCAAAATAAGAGGGCAATTAAGGAAGAAATCTGTGATTCAGAAGAGAAGAAAGAAAAACCTTCTGAATCCAAAACATTAATATTTTTCTGCAATGTTTTGTGATACATAGGCCGTGAGATGCAACCTACCCAAACAGATGCAGTGAGGACAACTCAAGGCTTCCGCTTTGGATCATCCTTTTTGGAAAATCCCCAGTAGCTGCAGACAAACCTCACCTCTGGAAATCTCCTCACTTCACTACTGTCCTTTTTTTGCCTAGGGACAAAAACCCCAGCTGTGCACTTTACTCTCCTATGGGGGTAGTGGGAGGCCAATCTTGCATGAACAACATTTGGACAGGAGGCAGAGGTTATTTTTGGCCGCTCTGATAAGGAAAGAAGTCCAGGCTGAGAAAGATAGGGAAGAATTAGACATGTCTGAGTTGGCATTTCCCCTACCTGGGGTAGGGGAAAGTTCAGCTGAAGAGACAGCAAATAGGAGAGTCACATGGGTTGGAACCAGGCCTTCTCCATGCTCCCAGACCTTCTGCAACCCAAACCAGGCAAAGGGGACATATCCTGACCACAGGAACCACACTGTTTCATTATGGAGAGTGGCTTCATCCAGCACAGTGCTGGAAGAATTGCTCCTTCATCTCACCGGGCGGGCTGGAACAAGCAGCCCAGCAGAACGCCATGGCCTGGGGTGACTGAGTCCCTCCTGGGTGACCTGGAAGATGCAACCTCCATGGCCATTCACAGACTGTAGAGACTTTAAAAAACTACCAGCAAACCTCAGGGATAGCTGCAGTTCCTGACAAATACCACTATCTCCTGTGCCAAGGAGATCTTGACACAAAAAAAAACAACAAAAAACCAACCAAACAAACAAAAACCAAAGAAACAAAAAACAAAAAAAAAGCTTGGCACACTAAACAGAGGGCTTCCCTTTAATGAAATCAATGCTGGCAGGCACTATGAGCATGTCTGAGGGCAGACACAGGGCTGGCATAACACAGCAGTGATGTGATGTCTTGGACCTCAGCAATGAGGGGAGCTGACACCTCCCTGCACAAAGGGTTAAAATTATGTCACTTCATGCATGAAGAGGGGGCCCAGCATGGTGCCAAAATGCAGCTCCCTGCTGCCAGCCTGAAGCTGTCCCACATAAGGGACCCAACTCCTGCTTGGCCAAGTCGCTACAGAAGTGGGCCTGCAGAAAGATAACGCATCACAGCTCCTCATGGGACATAAGGAGGTGATTTTTCACTTAGGATAACATTGGTTGTGACTCATTTGCCAAAATTGGATCAGTAGTGACATTTCTGGGGTTCAGTACATGGAGCACACGACCAGCTCTTCTCTTGCTACCTCATCAGAAATGGAAATTGAAAAAACATGAAATATCCCAAGAACTGCCACCTTACAGTCATATCCACAGACCCAAGGGCTCACACACAGCTGCAGACAGGCTGAGTTGCCCTCCAAATCCTGTGGAGTGGGATTGAGCAAGAAGTTGAACTGCCACGACCTTCCCAGTGGCCTTGCTTTTTGATGAAGCAAATACAATCTCCTTGAGGACTGCATGATGCTGCCACAGTTAGTGCTTTGTCAGCTTCTTTCTCTGCCTCAACTTCTTTAGCTGTTTAATGCTTCGATGGCAAGCCAATAGAATCATTCCTGCTTTCTAGAGGGAGAAAAGGGGTCACAAACAGGAAGCATAAGTCCATGACAGTTTAAACAGATCTCAGCAGTACTGAGTTAGACCTTAGACTTGCCTTAGCACAGCCTTCCTGTTTTCCCTGGTGCTTCTTACAGGTCTGAGCTTGGAATTCTGAAGGTAGGTGAAAATGAAAGGAGGATGTGGATCTGTAACTCAAATAGAAAGAAGAAGTCAATAAAGTCAAGAGTCTTATTAAATAAGCTCTAGGTCAGTCCAAATTCTGCATCTTGTATGTGTTTGAGTAACACCATCTCCTTCAACAGAACTGTATGAGACATAAAAGAACACTGATAGTTTTACCTGACTGAAGATGGGGAAACACTAAGACTAGGAAGTGATCATTTTTTGGCCACTGAGCAACTAATTAGGACACAGGTAAAAGGGATAAACTCTTACTTGTAGTTATGATATTTTATGAAAAATATTTTCCTAGGATTTTTTCTCCTCCTGAGGAGCTGGGAGCTTCAGGAAAGAAATGTAAATAATAACTATCTGCTGCTGTGGAATGCAACAGGTATATTTTCTATTAGTCCATGTAGATTGTTTTCAATTAATGACTAATCACAGCTACTTGTACTGAAGCTGCAAGCAGTCACAGGATTTTGTTATACATTTTATTCTATTCTTGTTTTTTATAACTTTTTGATCTTTCTCTTTTTTTTATTTTTTTAGTATAGTTTTAATGTAATATTTTAGTATAATATATAACATAATAAATCAACTTTCAGAGAAAATAGAGTCAAACCTAATATCTCCACACATGAAGTATTCACCTCAACACTTACTGAAGCAGTTCTTAGGCAGGTGGATGCACCTGCAGCCACCTCTGCTCTGGTGTGTATATCCTGAGGGACCTGACACGACACTCATACCACTACAAACCCACTGATTTTGGTGAGCCAGGTGGGATCTCTGGAATAACTTTTACCTGGTGCAATCACCTGCTCACAGCAGGGCTTATCTCAGAGATGCACCTGACTCTGCAGCCTGATCCCACTGCTCAGCTTTTCTACAGTTTTAGTAATTACAGAGAAGAAGAGGGGAAGTAGCAGGAAGCAATTCCCAATCCAGCCATCAGGCTTCAGAGAATTTCAGGTAGTTGGTTCATCACCCTGGAAGGGATGTGATGGAAGGTTCATGCTGCACCAGCCATTTCCTTCTGTGCTGCTGCCAGCGCAGTCAGCACTGCAAAAACCCCAGCACTGCAGTGTTGCAAATCTGGGTCAGCATCTTGAGGCACCCTGTGGAAAAAAATGTTTCCTCCCTCTGTCCTGGCTCTGGCCAGGGTGTGCACTGGCATAATCTTTTCTTTGTATCCCCTCATCTGATGAGGATTTCCATCCACTACCCTTCACCCACACAACATACCCACCCACCGTTTTTTGGACACGTTCCCAAATTCATTCCAAGCCCCCAGAAGGCACAGAGCAGACATTTTTAGCGGGTGAAACGCAAAGGAAAATTCACATGGAACAACATGCCTTGCAGCTGACATCTCAAGTGAACAAAATCAGGGCGTGCTCCAGATTTGCTGCAACTGCCCTCAGAAAGGTTTTTCAAAAGCCACTGTCGTGCGAGTGCTTCTGCTGCACTGTGCTCATTAAAGTCTCCTCCTAATCTCCAGTGAATATGTGCCCAAGTGCCTGGAGCCCATGTCTTAAAATTGACATCAGACTGGAAGTCTCTGATAAAAGAAGATGTGAGACAGTGGCAGCCAAAGATATCAAAGGTCAAAGTTGAAATACATTGCAGATCCAAACAGATTTAGCCTGCTCATTTTTAGCTGCTTCCCATCAGTCCACCACATTTCCCCCTAAATATTACAGACAGAAAATAAGTGCAGGCTGCACTATGTTGCAAGGTTCAGTGCAGAGTGGAGACTCCACTGCAGCTGCACCTCTCCTACAACAGCCTTGGGTAGGATGTGTCAGGGCATCCCAGTGGATCCACAGAGGTATCCCTGCTCCCTTCCCTTGAGCTGAGAGTCTTGTGGCTCCATTGCAATGGAACATTTTCTACAAATAATGGCATTTTCCTCACTCAAAGGTCTGATGGATCATTTATATCTAAACCATTTAAGAGAAAACAAAAGCCTTGAAATCTTCTAAATTTTCAGTAGGCTCATAGTTTAATTTTCAAGTCACAGTCTTTTTCATCTCTTGTCTCCCCGCTCTGCATTAGAAACACCAGTTACACAGCCAATTACCTCCCTGCTGTTCCAGGCTGCATCCTTTCCCAACTGGGAAACACAAATGGCCATCCCTTTGATCCTGCTAGGCTAACTTAGGCTAGACAGGAACAGGATTGGCAAGCAGTTCAAGGGAAAATTGTATCTTTTTCCTCACTATCTCAGAGAAAATATCCTCCAAAGTCAGCACTTCAGATGAAAAAGGGGGGGGGGGGGCGGGCGGGGGGAAAGGAGAGACATTGAACTTAAACCACTTAAATTAGAGTAGCAACTAAATGTTCTGAAAAGTTTCTTAGCAAGGTAGTAGCAGACAGAGACCAAGCGCTGTACACAAAAAGTGCTTTTTTATTCCCCTTGCGTTCAGGGATGTGGGCGGTACCATGGCTAGCAGCTCCATTCCCTGTTTCGTCTCATGTAAGTGAGTCCCAGAGTCTGACTTGGGGTACTGGCTCCTAAGCAAAATCAATTCTTTAAGTTCATTAGGCACAGCCTTATGTAGGGTTTGGAGAAATTATTTTCTCCAAATGAAAAGTTTTTTAATGTTACATGAACTAAAACATGAATTTAAAGAATATTTAATTTTGTAGAAAATAGCATCACAAAAAAAGGAAACAAAAACCTGCACAGCCTGCAAAGCTTCATTTTCTATTTCCTAACGAAAATGCTACCATGAAACAGTTTCAAATTTTTAGCACCCCGCAAAAGTCTTAACAGTTACTGGCCATGTGTAATTCAAAAGAATCACATCTGATAATTCTGAGTCATCAAAACAGTAGCAAAAATCCTGCAAAAGCAGGCATTTTGCAAGACATCATTATTCTACCCCTTAAATAAGCCTTATTAACAGGAAGAATCGAGGTGGCCCTGCAATAGCCTGCTACATGGAAGTTAATCAGAAGGAGCTAATTTTGGATCTAATGTTCCTGAAACATTTTGCTGGCAATTCTTGTAGAGCCATTTAAAAAAGGCTTTTTTTGAGGAGCCGCTTGTCAGTTTAACCCACATTTGAGACTATTATTTGCCAAGCTGAGGAGTACAGCCAGCTTGCACACAGCAGAGGGGTAGTGGAGGGCTCTCATACAAGACAAGTCCAGATGAGACTTCCAAATCAATGTAAAAGACCTGCCTGAATATAATTTCCTTCTTTACTTGGGAACTGCTAAAAGACAATCAACAGCTACATGGCCCTTCCTTTTGTTTTAGATAATTTGGGGGTGAGGAAAAACATTGTTCTTAGCACAAAAATCCATCCAAGCAGAACACGTTTCAAACAATCCCAAGGACTAAAACTATTTTTATTAACAAGTTGCAGTAACTCATTCTTCCTTTGTTCCTGTTGGAGGACATTAGCACGACAGTAGCTCATGGCAGGGCAGCCATCTAAGCACCATGGATGATTTAAAATCTTTCCCCTACTAGCAAAGCTGAGTAGTTTTGTTACTTATGGCAAAAATTTTTAAAAGGTTTGTAAGTGAAACAGAGAATAAAATTTCCCTAAGCTTTTTGGTCTGGATATTTAATTTTTCAGACACTGGTATTTGGCACAGTTCAGAGCAAGAAATTATGTCATTTCAGGGACACATTCAACCCCAGCTTTTCCAACTCTGTGTCATAATAAACCTAAAAACTCCAATTTTTAAGTTTTTCTGTTAGCTAGAAATTATTTTAAAACAAATCAGTTCAAAAGTGCAGAAATACTTCACATCTACAATACCACAATATGAAGTGCTCTTGCCTTTGTTAGGTTTTAATGTTAACATTCCCTTCAACTTAAATCGACCCAGTGAAAAGCAATAGGAGCACTGCTGGTTGAAACAAATTGCCTTCCTCTTGTCACATCAAACCAGTCTGGCATCACTCAGAACAAGCTGAAGATGCCCAAAGCAGCCGTGTGTCCCCTCCTTCTGCTCCCTGAATGCTGGTGTGAGCCCACAACATGTTATATTTTGACAGACTCCATTTTCCAATGCAAATGTGGTTTGGAGAAAAGCTCTGAGCCATCTCTGAGGAAAACAGTTCCAAAGGCTCTGTGCTGAGGCACACGAACACACAGACTGAGCTGAGTGCTCTCCTATCAAAAAACAGGCACAAATTCAGTGCAAGGAGGCACAAAAGACATTTTACCACGGGTGCAATAACCTCTTCCTTGCTTTAATATCCTTGTGTAATAATTTCATACTCAGATTGCAAGGGCTTTTATTTTCCCCTTCTCTGTCCTCCAGGCTGTGCAGAATCTACCGCAACGTACACATTAAACAGTTGCTGGCAGTACTCTATAATCACCCAGGAATGCAATGGGTGTCACATGGGGCTTTGCTCAATACAGCTGTTCACTGGCCAGCTGAACAATAAACATTTGAAGTATGGCAAATGTTCTTTGAGGGAGAAGGTTTGTTATTAGTGTAAATACAAAAGGACTAAAGGACCCTTGAAATGGCCTAATGACTTCAGCTTCACTTTAGGAGTGCCCAAAGTTATGAAGCTGGAGAATACAGAAGCTGAAAACCAAGATATTATTTTCTTGTTATTCAGGCAGTGAGAATTCATTTAAAAATATCTGTATGACCTCAGGGGAATCACAACTACAGAACCCAGAAGATTAAAGAAAATAGCTTCCTCAAGCTTAAAATACCTTCCTCAAAGAGTCATGCATTTCTTTCTTGATTGTAAGAAGTGATGGGCAAACCTAAAAAGGTCCAGAGGTTTGGATACCTCTCCAGAGCAGCTGATGCCTTCTTAAAATCCCCTTCAGGGAAGACTTCTGCTCACATTAATTAGGAACAAGGAAGCTGGTAAGGTTCAAGCTCACGCCTTTGCACTGTCAATCCAAGTCCTTCACTACCTGCTACTACAGAAATAATTGAAGCTACAAATCCAACACCAATAGTAACAATGTTGGCCAAACCACAGAAGAAGTAAGAAGCTGCGAAGAGCCCATAGAAAGTTGTTCGGATGGGATTTTCTCTGGGCAGAGAGTCCTGTGAGAGATTAAAACCACAGAGTCACTAAACAGAAGAAAATACAAGCTGGAGGCTTTCTCAGAAAGTGCAATTTCCCCCATCAGAGATATTCTTCCTGTTATGCCAGACTACTCAAAGCTGACTGCATTTGCACAGCAACCAGCCAGCAACTTTTTTTTTTTTAATTTATATTTGCTTTGAATTACATGTTTTCTGGTGTCAGCTTTAGAGGTAGATAAAACCTAGCTGCAGCAATAGCTTTTAAATCAGCTATCATCTGTGCTTCAGTCAACAGAAACCTTTAATTAAAGCATTGAGTTACAGCGGTTCTAGTTACCATATAACTAGCAACATCTTCAAATATTTGGATTGTAAACAATCTTCATAACTTGGAAACGGGCATCATCTTTCCTACTTCACATTGAAGGCTTTGCAGGCATTTTGTAGAGGTCTTGCAATAGGGAATTACAGAAGGAAGTACTGATAAGGTGTTGCAGCTCAGCAATAAGGTAGTACAGGAAAAATACAGTAAATATGTAATGGTTTGTAATCTCTTCTTTTCCTTGCTTTGGGAAAAAACTCTAGGATCTTTGCATTTATATTATCCCAGACCTGAATTTGATGGTGCACCAAGGCATGAAACTCCCTAATGCTCTGGTTGAAAATACAAAAGAATGCTGATTTTACAGTACTTACTAGCCAACTGCTTTCAGTAGTATAGAGCTACTTCTTTAGAAGTGATATTGTAAGCATCCTATTTAATCTTGCTCTTCACATTCAGGAGAAAGGACTTGCATATTAAAAAAAGAGCATTGGACATTAGAAGGATTTATGGAGGAAAAGAACAAGTGAAGAGATTCCTATTAGCTAGATGAAAAACATTAGATGTGCTAAATCAGTAGGTATTCTGATTAGCATGCAATAAGTATCTGCTCAATCTAAATAGGCTGAGCCTGCTAATACACTCCACAGACCAGATGTAAAATGGTATTCAGACAGCCTAGTCAGTAACTTTAAATTCTTACTCAATTCAAAGGAATAGAATTTTGTATATCTGTACCTTTTTGTGAGCATCAATTACAAATTATTTCTGCCCCATATTCCTCTACCATCAATCAAGAAATAGTTTGTTGTCTATAATATAATACTAAAGTACATGTCAAACAGGACCCCTCACAGAAGAATAGACAGCAGATGATGGTAGACACGGCTATCTTTAGAAATCCTGCCCTTATCCAAAACTATGAAATTACTATATTTACCTACTCCAAAAAGCACTCTGAGGTCTCTGGGTTTAGGTTTCACTTTAATGAAGCATTTCAGAAGAGGAGAAGCATCCAAGTATAAAGCCATGACCCAAACCAGAGTCTGTACCTGCCACCAGTCCCTGGAGGAACATACATTTATGAGATCCCTGTCCGATCACAAGCTCATCAAGCATACCAGAAAATCTCTGCATGATAACAGCTGCGTAGACGAACCTACTAATACCCACTCTAAGCCTTAGCTATAAACTTGATGTCTCCTCCATCTTTCACTTCTCTTGAGAGACAACTCCAGCAGGCTCTCTCCTATGGTCATCAACTCCCAAAAGTGACACTTTAGGGACATCACCTCCTCCCCTAGCCTTTGAGCATTAACTGTATTTTTATAGCAGCTGGCCTAGAAGGGGAGACTCAGCTCCTTTCTCAGCCCACCTCATACTTTCTCATGTAGTATTTAATTGCCAAACAGCCAGATTAGAAAGAGAGTTGGTGAAGAGCAAAAGAGAGACAATAACAGCTCTGCAGCTCTCCCTCTGGAGTAAAAAATCCACTGTTCATGGGACTAGACAGAAAGAGGGAGAAAACAAGCACTGAGGGGGCATCAGTCTAGAAGTCTAGAGCCTGGTCAGGCTGGACTGGTCCCTGCTTCTGAGGCTGTGTTTGGGTTTTAAACAATAAGCACTCAATGTTAAGTGTATAAACAGCCACTGAAGGAGCTCTAATCTGTGCCAATGCCTAAGAGAATTCTATTAAAATGCAACAGACATTGCCTCATTAAGAACTGCGTAGCACAAAATGTCCTATTTTGCAGAGCTAAGCATGAGACACCTTTTTCTTATCTTGGAAGGTTTTTAAAGGGTTGTGGTATCTTATTCATCTCAGAGGGGAGGTTTTCACCGACTCACCAAAGCAGGATCAGGTCATTATGGCAATAGATCTTGCTAAACACAGAGACACATCCCTGACTCTGGAGTGCCCAGCACACTGCCGTACTTACAGCACACTGCACTGGGCCACAGGACAGGCAAATGCTGGGAATATTGTTATTCTTCTGGCATCCCAAAGCCACACACCACACCACTTAAAGCACCACCCTTAGGCACTTCACATTTGTTTGCTTCTGTTCTCCCTACAACAGGTATATTTCTGTTTGGATTTTTGTTTGGGGTTTTTTGTGGGCTGCCCTTCTAAGTCCTTAATCTCTCAGCTGGTTAAAGAAGAAAGAATGTATTGTGTGTTCAAAGCAGTGTAGATATAGCTAGGAAGGCCCCCTCCTGTAATTAAAACCACCCATTTACTTTTTGTGTACAGGGAAACATAACGCAGCAGGAGACAACTGTCATATCAAATACCCCCTTATGGTAATTGTGGTTAAATACTGACTTCTTAATGGTAACATACTTATAGGGGTTTGGCAGCAAATGCAAAAATAAGTAATCACTCTTTCTGGAGGGCTAGCAAAATGGCAGGTTTCCCAAGTCAATCAGTTCTCCCAGGGACTGGGAATGTAGAAAGCAATTTAATGCTGCAAGGAATATGACAATCTATTTATAATGACACAGTGTGAGAGGTTGAGAGGAGAAACTGCAGCTGTTGTATAAGGATTATAACTGACTGATTGTTTCTAAGAAAATGTATTGCTATATCAGAAGGAAGTACAAGTTTAGCTGCATGGCTGATTTTCTTTCCCTTGTACAGGTGTGGTGCCAGCTTGAATGAAATTAGGTACCAAGACTAAAAACACTGCTTTTGATCTCCCCCTTGACACTTGGGAGTAGCCTTTGCCAACTCTCTTGGGGACGTACTGCATCATAACCCATCCAGCCTTCATTAAAGTGAAGAGAAAAGCTAGCCCAGATTCAGAAGATCCCACAGGAGCATAGGGAGGGATATCACAAGGGATAGAGAGCATTCTTGAGTGTTAAATAATAGTCCTCCCTCTTCAGTTCTGGAAAAAGCTTTGCTTCCTGTTTCATATTTATTTCTTTTCCAGCTTCCATATGTACTTTTATGGCTGTTAAGTAACAGTCCCTCCATCCTAAGGAAAGGCTGCTTGCCAGCACAGAACACCAAATGATTCCGGCATTCTATGTACAGCACATTACACATGTCAGATATTATAATGACTATTGTGTTTAGGATCAAGGACACAAAAACCAGCAAATGGCAAAATTATCAGAGCACCCAAAGCTGCCCACTTTGAAGAAACCATGATCCAGCACCTGGCCCACCTCCAGGACCCTTGGGTTCATACTGTGCTTTTCACCCTGGTTTGAAAGGGCCAAGGACTAAGTGGCAGCAGTACAAGATTTCTTTAGCAACATATGCAAAGTCCAACAACCTTTGTAAAAAACTGAAATAGAAAACAGGCTTAGCAAAACATGCTTTTATCAAATAGGATGCTAAGCAAGATCTCACTGTTAATATAAGCAAGGGGACTTTTTGCTTGTTGATGTGGTTAACCATAGTGCAGTGTTTAGCTCATCTCCAAAATCTGTGCTCATGCTTTCCCTGCATGAAGATAATCCTGATGATTTTTTTCCTACACCCTTATCTATTACACAGTCAGCTAAAATCTGAGAGACAGAGAGATAAGAAACCTCCTGCATGTAAATCACTCTATCTTACACCCTTGGAGCATGCATTTTCTATGGCTGTTTGGTGGAAACAAACCCAGTCCTCAGTTTCTGCATCCCACTACCCCAATTTCCTGAAAGCCAGATACTAGCAGATACTTAGGAACCCCTGGGTCTCCTGATTACAATGATGAAGGGTTGGTAAAGACAGTCAGACAATTCAATGTCTCCCACTGCTTTGCCTTTCCCCATCACCTCAGGTACACAAAGGTATGATGTGCATGCTCAGGCTGTTGCCAGAATGATTATTCCTGTAGGCTGCTGCCAGCAAGCATGGTACATCTTGGATATGTGGCAATTCCACATGTATTTTTGCCCATCTGGAAGAACCCCCTGATTATCTGGCAGGCTAGCTTGTCCTAGGTTGATAAGGAAGTGAGGTTTTTGGGAGGTTGTAGTGAACTGAGTCAGTGCTCTGATTTGAATATTGGCATCTGGTGTGGCCGCTGAAGACATGGACTGCCTCTGAGAACACAGGGGGTTAAAAGCAGAGAACTCCCAGGAGAACTCTCTCTTGGTTCCAGTCCCTGAAAGAGGTCGGCCTCCCCCCGCCCAGCTGCGGGCTGGGTGGGGGAAGGGAAGCCATGCGGCCTGGGGTGAGGTAGGCCGGAGCTTTGGACAGAGAAGTGGGGTGAAGGCCCCTGCAGGATGGAAAGGTGGAGGAACACTGAGAGGGATCGGGCAGCCCCCCCACCCCAGGAGACAGAAGGAGAGGGAGAGAGAGGGAGAGAGCCTGTGCCTGTGCTTGTGCCTTGAAATTTGGTATCATGTGCCAGCAGCACAGCCGAGAGGAGAAGGTGGGGGGGGTGTGTGGCAAGAAGGTGCCCGGCCTCAGTGGGAGTTCTGGGCAGGCAGAGTCCAAGATTTTAACCCTTTTCTTGGATAATGGAAACCTTGCAAATACTGATCCTCCTGGATGTGAATGAGAAGAGAGATAGAGATGGAATAGAAAGAACTGGGCAAGTGTGATGAAAGTTTGTGGAAGTGAAAGATGTCAGAAGAAGTTGAGAAGAATCCTAGGTGGAAGGAGATGATGGAGAGGCCTTTGGCTGGACTCTTTTCTTGTATAGCCATGGACAGAACCATTTTTCTTGTAACACAGAGACAGAATTTAGGGGGAGGCAATGGCTTGGAGCCAAGAGAGTGTGGTGGTGTTATGTGAAGGAGTGCATGAACAGAGACGGATGAGGAGTGTGTGGAGGTGCTCTCTCACTTCAGTGAAGAAGAAGATCTCTGTCCTCGAGACCCCTCAGCCCCAGGGGGGGAATTTGGGGGAGGGGACTGGTGTCCCGAAAGTGAGAGACTGTTGCTTTTTTGGAACTGGGCAAAGCATCCTTAAAAGGGGAACCCTAGAAGCAGCTCTGTTCTTAGAGCTGATTTTTGGCAAAAGTGTAGTTTCTGTTTTGTTACATCATAGATCCCCTCTATTGGACTTTCAAATGTGAAATTTTATTTTAAGGTCAAAAGCAAGGTTTTTAAATTGATACATATGTGTAGGAATGCGCCCCCTAATGACAGAGTGGCAAAAACTAACCTTTGTCCCCCAAAAAAGGAAAGAAGCCCAGAAGCTTCTCTCAACTGTTAGGTGGAAAGCTACCTCATAGGGCCTCAGGGACTTCACCAAACACCAGAGAACACCTAATTGGATAGAAGCCAAAAAGTCCCGCCTGATCAATCAAGTAGAAAAGAACAGAACAAAGGAGAAGAGAGGCTTTTGTGTGAAGTGTTTCTACCAGGGCAGACCTCTGTACCTGGCTCGAGTTTTCCTGTTTGTTATTTTGCCTTTATTAAACCTTTTTTGTTTCTAACACCACAGCAGAAGCCATCCTGCTTATTTTATGCCCCCAAAGTGTAGCTGAGCTATCCTTGGGTGTATTAAGTGTTTTTCTAGGGCTTATGAGAACTGGCCCTAGGACAAACAACTTAATAATCCCCTCCCAGAAATTAACAGTATCCCAGCTGGAACCATGACAAAGGGGCAGTTAAGGATGCCACTGGCTAAGAAAAGCTCATGTCAGAAAAACAACCTATATTGAAGAGTTAGAAAATAATCTTTGTGTACTTTATTACCAAGAGATTTTTTTTTTTTTTTTTTTTTTTTTTTTA